>NC_135425.1:21997386-22297386 GCF_051991245.1 Festucalex cinctus
ACATAACTCAAACGATAGCCAGACAAGCTAACTGCGCTAATAGTCGCCATCGTCTCCATTTTGACATTGTAAAAACTCGTCAACTGCATGTTCCATACAGCAAACGTAAGTCAGTTAATGCATGTAAACATCATAATTATACGGCATTATTAACACATACCAAGTCATAACAGCATAAACGTTGCTTACTGATGCTAGCTAAAATAAAAGCACACGCTAACTGTGAGCTAATTAGCCGCTACGCTACAAGCCTTTTGCTCGACTTGAACATGGGAAAGTATATGTTGTGATTTTCTCTGCTTGGTTATCCTATTGTGCTATTTCACAAGTGTAAACAAAGAACATTTTTGTCTGACTTTGCCTCAATTAATGTTGTACAGATTGAGTGATTGTTTTTGTTTGTTAAAGTGATATTGTCTGAAGTTGCACATTCCTGTTTTATTTTTTTGTCTAGCTCTAAATTAGAACATTTCTGGGTGGTTCACCATTCCTCTCCCTCCAGCAGGCGCCTGTAGGTGGCGATCTCCATCTCCAGGTTCTGTTTGATGCGCAGGAGCTGCTCGTAGTCGGTCTTGGTGCGCTGCATTTCCAGCCGGAGCTGCGAGAGGCTTTCTTCCAGTTGGTTCAGGGTCACCTGGAGACGCTCCAGCTCGCTGGCGTACTTGTGACTCGCTTCATCCAGGTTACCCTCCAGGGCCGCAATCTGAGGTTAGAAACCATTCAAGGGAAATGCCAGTAGAAATATTCTACTGTTGGGTGTGGGCATGATGGCGACATCACCATTTGAGAAGCATAAAACCACATTGAGAACCGTGACTAAACTGACTCCTGTTATTGACTTATACCAAGTTTCTCGCTGTCTGCCAGTCTACCTCAAACCTCCAAAAAATGTAGCCAAGATCTTTTCTGACTTCACGGGCCATTACCAACAAACCCTGTGAACAGACAAGACCTTGCCCTCCAAAGCAAACACCGTCTGGCAAAACACATTCCGCCAACTCATCATTGGGACTCAATTCTGACTCAACAGTCCGTTGCTGTCGCTGCTGAAACGTGTTTACTGTCAACACAAGCTTACCAGGCGAACAAACAGAGAGTAAATATGATACAGTACAATGAAGTCAACTAAACCGGACATGATTCAAGACAAACACCTTCCCAGGATGTGCTAATACTACTACGCTTACCATACTTTTTACTAATTCTCAAGAGGCAACCAACTAAACACCTGCTTACTAATTTCTGCTACAAATATCTACTATTGAGTACCATGTGCAACAATCTATAGAATAATCATTTTACCCCTGCATATTTTTTTGTTAGCAGATAATGTTGAACATTAAGGATCTAAAACGCACACAAAATTTTCTCTCATCTTTTTGATGAAAAACAACTTCACACACAATTACACTGGCTACTATGGCTCCATGCTACGAGCTAGCAAGTTAGCCAGCATTAGTTACCGGCCAGATTAACATTATTGTTGGAACGATATAGCCGTTGGATTAATGTTACGTTTTAACTATAAATTACTTTTGTTTGCTTTTTTTTTTTATTTTTTTTTTTACCTTTCATCATGAATTAACTTCCTGTCTGTCCCATGTTTGTGCATGTTGCACTCGTTAGCTGCGGATTTGAAAGGGGTTCTGTCACTGTGTGAGACAGTGACAGATTAGCATAGATTTAGCATAGACTAGCATAGGTTGTACAAAATCATCTAATTTTTGTCCATGAACTAAAATATCCATATAGTGAAGTACATTTTCGTCTCGTCTTCATTAGTCAAAGAAAATGCATACTGCGTTAGTCCCAGTTATTTTATTTACTTTTTTTTTTATTATTATTAATGAGGGTTTTAGTCTAGTTTAGTCTAGTGAAGTCTAGTTTTAGTCCGGTGAAAAATATGTGTTGACAAAATTATTTTTGTTTAGTTTTTGTTGACGAAATTAACACTAATCACACCATAGTTTCCAGTTAAGCTAACATTTAGCCTAGCTTACTCTATTTCTTCTTCTACTTACTATCACTTCTCCTCACACAAGGCTGCCTCTCACAGGATAGTCTTGGTACTACCACAGACGCCGTGTAATGTGCTGTGTTGGTCATCTCAAGTAGAGCATCACATATTTGTGTGCCCGATGTATCATTAAAAAAAAAAAAGTCACAATGGGAAAATGTGTGTTGACGAAAATTGTTTTTTTTTTAGTTGATTAATGATGATAGAGTCCACCTGTGTGCATTTAAAATTTACATTTAAAGCAAGATGAGGATATAAAACGATCACAAGGTTGTTTTTTGTCGAGGAGCACTGTTCAATTAATTATGTTGAACCTGCCAGGGGAAAAATCTCAGCAAACGCGTATGGTATGCTTTCTTCCGACATGACTTTGGAGTGCAGCCAATCACCTGCTTGTGCAAACTGTCCAGCTCCACCTCGAGGGTTTGAAGGAAGCGCTGCCTATCGACCAGCTCGCTCTGCGCACCCCTCAGGGCCTCGTTGCTCTCCTTCACGTCGTTCTGCACCGTCTCCAGCTGACGCGCGAGAAGGAAAAGAATCACACGCTCGCCACGCGCCTTCGTGGGCAACGGGATACTGCGGCACTTTTACCTTCTTGCGGTACCACTCCTCAGCATGCTCCTTGTTTTTCTTGACGATGCCCTCGTACTGGATCCGCAGTTCAGACAGGGTGGCTCCCAGTTCGGGTCCCTGGGCCGAGTCCACCTCCACGTTGACATCATCCCGGGCGATGCGAGACCTCATTTGCTCCATTTCCTGCAGCAGGACACACTTTCCTAAATATATTTTATTTTCCGCACTAGGTCAATAAAGCAACTATTCTAACCATCATAAAAGTATCTTTCACAGTATTTTATGAGTGTTGCACATACGGAAGAGACACCTGTTTAACTCATTTACTCCCAATAACGTATAAATACGTTTTTTTTAATGTTCTAAGTGCCCCAAAGACGTATTTATACGTTTTTTTTTGTTTTTTGTTTTTTTTAATGCTAGAGCATACAGAAGGCTTTGATGCAGCCTCTCAACTGCAAAGAATGGTTGCAGAAATGGTAGTTATTACACAAACGGCCAGCAGGTGGCAGCAGAGCAAAGGAGATCAACCAGGGCCATCTAGAAAAAAAGCTCAATTACTTACAATTTTAAATAGATTTGTGAAAACTGATAAAACTTAGCTCTCTTCTAATGCTAATTGCTGTAAAATGGAAACAGATAGAAACATACTTTTTTTTCCTGATGAAAAATCCTGATTAATCTTTCTTTTGATAGGTTCCATGCTTTTATAGCAATAGAACACAATATTCTGTGGGCCTTGCAAAATCAGTCAAAATCCAGTAAAACAGGCGGGAGCGAACGGGATTGCTTCTGTGAAAATGGCTGGGAGTGAATGAGTTTTTAATGAGAATGTGAGAGAATCTACAGTACATTATTTAGATGTTGTTCATCAATTGTTAATGAAGTCGAGTTCAGGTGACCAATCATTGAACAAAGTAAAAGTAGAGGCCAATGCTTTGTTCTATAATTAAATAATAAGATACAAAAGATGCACATGGTGGTTTGTCATTCATTTGGAACTTCATGCAATCTGGTTGTAATGTTTCCATTTGTATACATGTAGATAAAGACAGTTTTGTCCTATTAAGAGTGTTTCCTTATACCTCACATAAGCTGAGTGGACAGAAGCGGCTGGCCTAGTGTAATATAAGATCTACAAACTCTTTGTGTCTGCTGTAACCAAAGGACCCCCAAAAGACCACTTTCAGCCACCAAATTAGGTCAGTCAAATGCATGCCTCCTTGGTGTTTGAGAGGGAGCGAAAAATGACCAAGAATTAAACTTCATGGTTTAAAATTGGGGTAATATTGACTGAATATGTTATGGTCATTATTTTCTATTTAAAAAAAAATACAATTAATAGAATTCCTACATGTATTAATATGAGTAATAAGGGAAGAGATCCAGTGTATTTTTTTTATTTATTTTTTTTTTATGCCTAGCTCATTTTTGGAGTATTAAAATACAAACGTATTTTTTTTTTTAACTTGTCTCTATTTTTAATTGACTTTCTAAGTGCTCTTGATAAGCTTTAACCTTTTGTTGGGTAGTGGGAACATATTAAAATTCGTGCTGTCAAAAGTTAAAGCGTTAACTATACCACCAATTGATCACAAAAAAGTATGACATTGATTATTTATTAACGTAGATTAATCACACTTAATTTTGACTGCAGATCGTTACGTTAAAGGTAGCACAGGCTGCGTTTGAGCAATAAACATAACTACAACATGCAAAATAAATGTTTGCATATGACATTGGAAATATTTGTTCATGTCAAACTATTGGGGCATTTTTTT
The DNA here is from genome assembly GCF_051991245.1 of Festucalex cinctus. Taxonomy (NCBI): domain Eukaryota; kingdom Metazoa; phylum Chordata; class Actinopteri; order Syngnathiformes; family Syngnathidae; genus Festucalex; species Festucalex cinctus. Next base: position 22,001,758 of record NC_135425.1, read on the forward strand.
CCCCATTTTAAATTATGCAAGTAATTAGCTGATTAGAAAAATAGGAGGATGAGCATGTGCAGTGGATAAATTTTTTTTAAGATGTCCTCATAACATTATTAATGTTAAAAAAAAATGAACACAACAGGTGCTCTTTAAATTTGGCGGGATAAAAAAATGTTGATAAAAATCCTTTTTAATTATGTGATTAAATATATGATGAATCAAAATCTTAAAATGTGATTAGTCTGATTTAAAAAAAATCGTTTAACAGCCCTAATTAAAATATAGGAAAATTCAACAGTAATCTAGACTAAAATAAATATTTTCAATTTATAAACAGCATTTAATTAATAATAATAATAATAATGATGATTATTATTATTATTTTTTTTTTATTATTATTATAATGATAATAATAATATTAATAATAATTTTATTTTTTGGGGGGGGATAGAAATTGAAATACAAACAGTCAATGTGGACATACTTATTGTTGATTGGTGATTGCATAGTGACCATATGGTTCCAATAAAGAATCGAAGAATGTTTTTGCACAAGGACGACCGAAGAGGAAATGAAAACGCCGAGCCCGGAGAGACATACAAGGTGCGCAGACTACCTCCTCATGGTTTTTCTTTAGGAAGTAAAGTTCCTCTTTCAGGCTGTCGAAGTCGCCCCTGAGGGAGGCAATAATCTGCTCATGGTCGTTCTTGGCCTTCTTCAGGGCCACGCAGTCTCGTTCCACCGACTGAGTCATCATCAGTTCAGTCTCCCATCTAATGACAAAGATGGTGGCAGTTTTATAATCATTGTTTGTTGGTTAGTTAGTTAATCAGCTGAAAACTTCCTTTTCAGTCTTATCATTTACTACTCACTTGATCCGAAAGTCATCGGCAGCCAGCTTGGCGTTATCAATCTCCAACATGAGACGAGCATTTTCCAAGGTCTTCTTCCTCACCTAATAAACATTAACAGGTGGTGAATGTGTTGATGAACGGGGTGGACTATTACACACAATCGAAAGACGTACTCGTCATTGGTTCCACAGTAGAGCAGCCGGGGTCAAAGGTCACTCATTTTCATGAGAAAAGACCGCCCCCTCAAAACAGACTTAAACAGTGCGTTTTAATAGACTGCATGTCACGTGTTCTGTCATTTTTGATGTTTCATATTACGTTTAAAGTGGATCTAAGTCATTATATATTTGCTAAAATTCTTTACACTCATATGAACTTTACGTGAACTGCTTTTTTTTTCTCTGATGAACTGTACTAGACAGTGTAGTTGTGTTTAAAATGAGTCACAGCATCTGGGGCAAAAGCGGAAACGAGAAATTTCATTGCTAATGGATACATCCAAGCAGACAGATATATTATTTTTAGATAATGTAGCGTTGCACTATTGCGCTTTCCCCACCCCTTTAGTGGTGCGACGCTATTTTTTGTAACCGGACAGTAAATAATCCCCAATAAATAGAGAGGGCGCAAAAGAATTGCCAGAGCATCTTTGACAGCTTTTACCTGGCAACTCTGCTCTTCTCGCTGCGAGTAAAAACAAATAAGTCTTGTCTTCTCATCCTTGTCTTGTTATTCTTATATGTTTTGGTTGCGTAAACCTAACATTTTAATATATGGTACAAAAATTGTATAATATAATGTATGCTGCCCAGTAACGCTCCATTGTGTAGTCCCTGCTCCTCACCACATACAAAATGAATGGGGTTTGATGATGGTACGATGCGCCCTAATAAGTGCAGTGTGAAAAAGAATTAGATACATAGAATATACGGTAATTACATAAGAATAAAATATATATAGAATGGATGTCTCCTTTAATGTACATTATTGATATTCAACTGGGTAACTTCTTGTATGACTATTAAAAATGTTAACATGTTACTTAAATATGTATACAGTCAATAAAAGTCTTATGAGGGTTAGGTTATTATTCCAAACAGATTAGAGTTTTGAGTTTGTAATTTAAACACGGCCAGTTCGTTGGAACAGATTGTGGTCCAACTGAAAGTCAATACAGGGAGTCCTCGAGTTCCGTTCCTACGCTAGCGATGTAACACGAATTTCGACATTAAAGTCAATATTTACACCAAAATAATTTGCATTAAAAAAAAATCTAAAATACATTAAATAAAAAAAAAAAAACAACAACAACAAGATGCTGTTCGACTGAAGCGCAAGTCTTTGCCGATGTTCGTCGGTGTCTCTCCTTTCTGCGATGTTTTTATGATGTTTAGCTTCGTTTTCATGCTAATTGCTTTTCTTTTGGCTGGACCAACATTGATAGAAGACGTAGCTTTCTTTTTCTGTGGGGAAAAAAAAAAAATAATAAAAAATAAATAAAAGGACGAAAAAGCCAAAGATACTCCCACAAGCGCACAAGCGCTAGCATTAGCTAAGGGCTAAATAGCGGACAAGAGGAAAACACTGCGGGCTATATTGTGGACGAGGAGACAAAATGGCGGGCCGGGCGGAACCGTTGCAAAGTCGAAACGCTTTAGGTCGCCTTAACTCGAGGGCTCCCCTGTATTAAATAAAAATCTCCACTTTTTTCCCCCCACATAGCCTACGTAATAACACACAGGAAATGTGTTAAAGTGTAACTACGGTATTTGGGTTTAGTCAAAGAAGGTAGTATAATGATTAACTAGGGCCTTGGACTTTCCAGTGCGTCTTGACTACCTCCTGCTCCAGCGCATGAACCTGGGCCATCATGGAGTCAAGGTCATGTCCTTTGGGAATGCGCTCAATCATCACTTGCTTGATCTTCATCTCCAGGTCGGCGTTGGAGTGTTCCAGCGAGTGCACCTGCGAGGACAAGAAGAACTCGCGCGATCAAAGCGCATCTGCGAAATCATATCCTCGTTTTCCTGCTTGGCAGCTGCCCAAAAACCCTCAACAGAAGTCTACCTTGTCCAGGTACTTGGCCAGTCGGTTGTTGAGGCTCTGCATGGCCTCCTTTTCGTTGGCGCTGTTGCCGTGCAGCCCGTTCGACTGCAGACTGGCCGGCGCATTGAGGTCATGGCTGATGGACGCCGATCGGGTCAGCGCGCCGCCGGGGGAAAAGGCGACGGATGAGCGGGAGCGGCCGATGTCCTTCAGGGAGCGGGTGGAGAAAGACGGCTGACGACTTATGGAGTAACTCCGAACTGACATGCTGGAGGCCATGATGAGGGGCTGTGGGATATTTTTTTCTTATTGATTATATAACATATGCATTAGGGATGTAACGATAAGGGCAATATCGTGATATTGTGATATTTAAACTGCCACAATATCGTCGTCGTCATGTTCACAATATTTAAAAGGAACACATCTGTGGAAAAAAAAAAAAAAGTCAGGTTGATTTCCATTTGTGCAGTTCCAGCACCCTCTAGTGGCTAGTTTATTTGTGCAATTCAATTTTCACTAGGGATGTTTTGGCCTTCTATGTTTAAAATCTATGCTAATTGTCAGATGAAGGAGAACCTAATTTGCTTGTGAAGCGATCAATGTGTGCTTGCATTAGCAAGTAAGTGCCTCAATATTGTTATTAGAGATTGTAGGTGGTTTATATGCATTGCAATTATGCACAAAAACACAATATTGTGCTTTTTTTTTAGTATGAGCTCTTTTTTTTTTCTTTTTTTTTTTTACAATATTGTGATCTTTTTTAAATATCGCCAACCCCCACACAATATCGTGATAATTATCGTATTGTGACCTTCATATCGTGATAATATCGTATCGTGATGTTTGGATATCGTTACATCCCTAATATGCATATGAATGAAAATGAGAAGAAAAGTTTGCAATCGCACCGAGTGTTAATTTTTCCACCGTTTTTAAATTTAGTCTCAGTTTTAGTCCAGTTTCAAATCGTGCTTGTTAGTTTTTATCATAGTTAGTCAACCTCATCCCGTTTTTATTTAGTCAATTTTTAGTCGGCTATAAATGTTAGTATTCTAATCTTTAGTTTAGTCCAAGAAAACAATTTTATTCATCTAGTTTGAGTCAACAAAAACTGTCAATGTTTTAGTCTAGTTTTAGTCAGGGCAATCATTTTTACCCCTTTATATATATTTTTTGTCAGCAGATTATGTTGAACGTTTCAGATTTAAAACTATTTCACATGCAATTTTTGTCTCATCTTTTTGATAATAACTTCACACGCAATTACAGTATATCAACAAGTGGCTACTATGGCTCCATGCTTTGAGCTAGTAATTTATCTAGCGGTCGGATTAACATTATTATTGGAACGTGTTTGCCGTTGGATTAATGTTACGTTAGCTTATAACTATAATGTACTTTTTTTTTTTTTTTTTTTTTTTAATCTTTCACCATGAATCCACCTCCAAAAGCACCTACCAAAAGAAAGATTAAAGTCTCTTCTTTCATCAGGAAAAAAAAAAAAAAAGTATCTTTCTATCTGTTTCCGTTTTGCAGCAATTATCATTAGAAGAGAGCTAAGTTTCATCAGTTTTCACAAATCTATTTAAAATTGTGAGTAATTTAGGTTTTTTTTCTAGATGGTTGATCTCCTTTGCTCTGCTGCCACCTGCTGGCCGTTTGTGTAATAACTACCATTTCTGCAACCATTCTTTGCAGTTGAGAGGTTGCATCAAAGCCTTCTGTATGCTCTAGCATTAAAAAAACAAAAAAAAACAAAAACAAAAAAAACGTATAAATACGTCATTAGAACACTTAAACACATTAAAAAAAATACATATTTACACGTTATTGGGAGAAAATGAGTTAATGAAGAAAAGCTGGAATTGGACGAAGGGGGAAAACAGTTTTTATTTAAGTTTTTTTAATACGATACTTAACTGGTCTATTCCACTGTATGTTATGACATTAACTTCTTTCTTCTCTGATTAAAACAAATCAACAGTTGTTATTCTCCCTCTATTCTGTCAGCTCATTTGACATTTTCTCTTCCTGGTGTCACCTTACTTCCTGTCCATTGGACAAATCAACGTGTGACAGTTGGCCTTTGTATGCGTGTTTGCGTGTGCGTGGGGGGCCGAATGCGGTGCGGGGTGTGCAAGGTTTGTCTGTCTGTGTGCGCTGGCCCTGGTGCCTTTCTCAACCGAATTCTAGAGGCGGATTAGCCGTCAAGGGAACCCCTCTGTGTGTCTGTCACTTGATCCTGGCAACGCGACAGAGGAGCCATCAGGGGACAGACAGACAGACTCCTTGTTCACATGGGGAAAATGATGGGATAAATATGATTCAAGGTGCATTCCAGAAGGGAGACAAGGAAACACTTTGTTGGCTCCCAAATGCACCCTTTTCTATTGATGTTACAGTTTTTCAAATTATTAACTAATTTTCTCCCAATAACGTGTAAATACGTTTTTTTATGTTCTAAGTGTCCCAAAGACATATTTATACGTTTTTTGTTTTTTTTTAATGCGAGAGCATACAGAAGGCTTTGATGCAGCCTCTCAACTAAAAAGAAGGCTTGCAGAAATTGTAGTTATTACACAAACGGCCAGCAGGTGGCAGCAGAGCAAAGGCGATCAACCAGGGCCATCTCGAAAAAAAGCTCAATTACTTACAATTTTAAATAGATTTGTGAAAACTGATGAAACTTAGCTCTCTTCTAATGCTAATTGCTCCAAAACGGAAACGGATGGAAACATACTTTTTTTCCTGATGAAAGAAGAGACTTTAATCTTTCTTTTGGTAGGTTCCATGCTTTTATAGCAATAGAACACAATATTCTGTGGGCGTTGCCAAATCAGTCAAAATCCAGTAAAAGAGCCGGGAGCGAACGGGATTGCTTCTGTGAAAATGGCTGGGAGTGAATGAGCATTTTATTGTTAAATGATGTCTCATTTAATATCAGACATCTAATTTTCCAGAGATTATTAGAAAAAAAAAAATGAAGAAAAAAAAATATTGAACTTACCAAGATGCTCTGCAAACAACAGGTTAGAAGTGACGATCGGGCTGAAGGAGGGCAACGGAGGCTCTGTGCTGCTGACGCTGCAAGGTGAGCTTTTATCCAGGTGAGCAGGAAGTGGGCGTGGCCTGTCCACACCAGATGAAAGTGTTGCACAAAAAGTAGAGGGGGAAAAAAATCAGTAACAATGCAATTTAATGTATTCTTACTTGTTTTCCCCAGTGAAATTTTTAACAATATATGATAAACGATAAATTTGATATTGTTTCAGCAATGTTAATGTTGCATTCACTGGCTGACAATAACACTTACACACCTTCTCGTGTGTCACTGCTATTGAATTTCTCATTATTGTCGCTGTCGTAGACGCAACCTCCAGTCGGACTCCCCCTCGCGTCGCTGTAACTTGAACGTCCTTCAGTGAATTATTAAACCGAAAGACACATACAAGCCATCTGGCGTAGGACACAATTTGACGTGTATGTGTTGTAAAAAGATTATTGCTCGAGAATAGATACAAATATGAAGTGTTCTCACACATGTTCCCATTTCCTGAGAAGAGGAGGATCCCGAATACAGTGCAACCAGTTTTCTAACTGTAACTTGGGTGAATTAGGTCTACGCAAATGAGCTCAGCGTTGAAGCACGGAGCTCATTTGTTTGCCACAGACTGAGATGTTACAATTTCAATGAGATGCAAATATCCTGCTTCCACCATTTGCATCATGACCCGAATCAATTCGGCAATTTGACATTTTTCATGCGAGGGAAACAAAAACAGGTTTGGGATTACTGTTGTAATGAGATGTTTGTTTTTTTTCCTTACAAGCAGCATAAAAAGTGACAAATAGCATAGTTATTAAATTTGTTTTCAATACTTCACAGGCACCACTTCAGTTCGAGATATCAATCCTTTCTGTCACAATTTTCCTCCCCTTCTTCTAAGAAAAGATACACTCATCAAATCCGTATATAAAAAAACAAAAACAAAAAAACAAGGAAAGACCGTTTTGAAATAGACTTCAATTATTTAATTTCAAATAGAGATAACATACTTAAAATGTACAGTCACGGAAATGTGAAAATATACAGTATATGTGAGCCATTATGTTCCACCACTAACCCATCACATTAGCAGTTATCCCTCCCTGCCAAAAGAGGGCAGCAACATGCTTCTTTGAAAATACTTGACCCCTTTTTTTTTTTTTTTTAAATAATACTGTGTACATAAAAAACATGTATGTACATGAATCTGCAATACAGTATATACGTTCATACATAAATTGTACATACAAACATATATATAGTAAGAAATATATTAAATTATTATTATTATTATTATTATTATTAATAATAATACTGATGATAATAATAATAATAATAATACTGATAATAATAATACTGATAATAATAATAATCCATTATCTGAACTGATTATCAATAATAATAATAATAATAATAATAGAATATAAATGCCAGTTTTCAAAGTAGCCTATTTACAGATATGCTTTCTTCAACTAAGTATACAGAGTATATTATCAAAATACAAATCTAACAGAGTAAATGCTAGATGAAAGGTTACTAATATTTCATAAAAAAAAAAAAATTGCTTTACAGTATAACCATAAACTACCAACCTATTATATGTGTGGCACTGAATTCCTATTATAAAAGCAATAAAGTAGATTTATTTACTTTAATATAACTTTAATGTCTGACTTTGTACTTCCGTTTCTCTCTTTTTTCTTTCTTTTTTTTTTTTTTTAAAGTACTATATGAATAGCATTCCATTCCATTAACCTATCCACTGTAATTTTCCATAATATTTACTACAGAGAATGTTGCTAATGCCGTGATTGTCAGGTGTGGTACGTCAGCTCCCTCTAGTGGTATGCGATAAAAAAAATCCCTGATTTAAATGTTCAAACTGCGTGTAATGTTGCAGCTGTTTAGGCTTTTTTTTTTTTTTTATCCAGTACAATTCATACCTTACAGTTAAATTGTATTTAATTGAACAAATTTGAATTGAATTCACTCTCTCTCTCTGTGTGTGTGTGTGCGCGCGTGCGTGTACAAAAGTGAGGTTAAACATGAGCTAAATCCAGCGTTATCCCTTAACTTTCGCTTCCGGCCTTTCTCGCGTCTCTCCCCGACAAGAGTTTGGCTGTTAAACAAATAAACGGGTGATTAAACGAGCAGGACGCCAGGATACTCCTGGTGACCCCACTTGACACCCTGTGACTCCTGTCACAAGTGATCATGTGATCCCCTCGGCGGCGCATGCGACCTGACACCACAGAGGCCAAGTCGGCAACTTTGACCATCAGGTCAGGTCCACCAAAAAAAAAAAAAAAAAAAAAAAAGATTGAATAGAATATGCCGGACTGGAGCATGAGTGAAGCCTCTCAATAGCTCCTCAAGTGATTACTTCCTGTTTGAGTTCAGGTGCTGCCTTTCACTCTCACTCGTAGACAAACAAACATGGACATGATTATCGAGCAAAAAGTTTCACTCACACAATTAACATTTAACCACAATTACATAAAATATTTTCACTTTTTTTTTTTTTTTTTTTTTTTAAAGTTTAACCTCTATTTCATAAGATTTTGCCAAACAAACAAAAAAATGGAGGACTTTAATGTTGTTTACTATTACAACTATCTTTTAGATTTATACCAGAACAAGTAGTCAACTCTTGACTAGTCACCAATACCATATAACTGATACCACTAGTACATTTAATGCAAATTTCTACCATACAAATGACAAATAATTAAAAATAAAATAAATGCAATACAGAAATTGGCTTCAAAATAAAACTCACACTGAGTTCCCGATCATCAGTGATTATTGATTTTTTATTTTTTTGTATGCGTTTTAACCCGAATTGGTTCATACTTGAGTTGTACAGCACTTTATCTTGATCTGTAAAAATGTGCCCATTAGAATTGTTCCATATTTACAGTGGTTTTTTATTTATTTTTAAGCTTCAGATTGATGGTTGTTGGGGCCCTAACGTCAGTTTGATAGTATGCATTTCAGCCCACCAGCTATTTTCTGATAAGAAGATACAAATCAGTGGGCAAGAAAAAACAACATATGTTAAGCACTTAAAAAATTGTATTGACCCCCCCCCCAACCCCCCGCTCCCCTCCTGCATATCCTCCCGTAGCCTAAGTGCTGCTTTTGTGTCAGACAAACATCAGCGTGCGTGCTTGTGTGTGAGCGCAGATGATGATTTCAGAAGGCTTGTGATATTTCAGATATGCATCTATGAGCCGAGCTGCTGAGTGGGCGGCAAGTTGAAAGGAAAAAGTGACGCATGCGTGTGTGTGTGTGTACCTTTTATTTAAGTGGAAAGTTGGCAAGATGCCCAGCGTTGTCCTCTGCATGGCCCGGAGAGGCCTTCCACATTCTATTACGAGTGTGGCAATGCCTTGCTCAACAGCACAACTTGAACCAACTTCCTGAAAGAAAAATTCAAATCCAATTATTATTTTTTTCAGTTATACCAACCAGTAATATCAACTAGACTAAGTGCAATTTCTGGAGAAATTGCGTGGGAATGCTGAAAGCTGAATACTGTAAGTAATGTGGAACAGTGTAAATTCGAAGTACTATGTGGGAGTTGTTAAGCGGCAAAAAAGTGTGGAGAATTAAAATCACAATAACGTGGGAATGCTTCAGCATTCCCACAACTAGATTTTATAACAGTGTTTTGTCAACAATTAGCCACCCACTTGCTCTGATATAAGTCGTCAAGGTAACAAAGAATTGTTGCGCAATAGTGTCGGTAATAGTCTTACTTCAGCACTATAGAAAGAAAAAGGAACTTTTGAAAGCCTGTCTCGCAGTATTAACATTGAATTTTCACGCTAAACCAAATTGTCAACATTCTAGCATTCAAACGAAATGTTAGTGTCACAGCATACTCACTATAATTTTTGCAAGAAATCTGGTCTTTCAGGTTTCATACAATTAATAAAACATAATAATAATTAGGGGTGTGAATTGCCGAGTACGTGGCGATTCGATCCGTATCAGGATTCATAGGTCATGATTTCATTTACGAATCAGTAAAAGTACATGAATTTGGTAAATTAATTGACTTTTGCTTTGATTGCATATGCATGTCATACCAACCCACAAAAAGTCCCGATGACATCATCCCAGTTTCACCTAACCTAGAATACGAATCAGTAAGTCAATTATTGCAATTTTTCAGTAAACCTATACATGTACACTGTAAGATTTGTATGACAACGTATCTAACTGAAACTTCAACACTATTTAACAAACAGGTTGCAATCTGGCTCATGTTTGAACGGCGTTAAAACAAAATATTAAAGCTTAAAGGGATACTTTACTTATTTAGCCATTTTTGGCAGTCAAACAATATTTTGCCTATAATAAATTTTACATTTTCATTATTTTTCCTGTACAATTAGTACATGAAGTTTTATCTCCCAGCATTCCCTAGACATAACGATGACCACAAATTTCTGTGCACATGCACAAGTACTTCGAATAAAGTCAATAACTTTGGCATTCGCACAAAAATAACACGTAGGCAAAAAGACTCCAAAACGTTGATGCCACTCATGTGCAAATGCGGAGACACGATCCTCCAAAAGAAAACTGTCTCACTGAGAGCCAGATCAGCTCATTGGATGGCAGCAGACGACACGCAAAACGCAGCCCAGACGACACAAAAATGAACTCCAGCCCCTCAAAAATCCTCAAATAAATCCGACTCTCCAGCTTGGATTTAAAAAGGAAAATAACTCAAGTTGTGATTTCGAGTTTGTGGAAGCGACGTGGACATAGAAGACTATAATGACACAGCTCTGTGATGCATGGCTAATGCGATCATTAGATGTTTGTTTGGAGGAAGACGCTCGGCTTTCCTTCCTATGGGGCCATTAAGAGCTGGCAGCGCGCTTGTTTTTGCCTTGTTGCCTAAACCGGCCTTTTCATATTCATGTGACATGTGCTGCGCTTTCTACTCCTGTGCATGCGCACGTGTGATTAATAATAATAATAATAATAATAATGACAAAAAATAAAAATTGAAATCATGTTCGGTTTTGAATGACAGGAAGAGAGGATGGCAATAGTTTGGTGATATAGTGGGCACTTTATTAAGCGACAAGATTTAAAATATTAGAAACCATTGTCAGTAAGACCAATTTTATTTTTATAATTATTGCAAATTTTAATGAATCAATTTTGTTTAATTAAGAAGCTCTACATGCTGATCTAATTATAAAATTATTTAATTGAAAAATCTAACCTTAAATAAAAATATCTTATCTGTTTTATAAATGTATGTTTTACATGTAAATAAAGGTTGAATCTTATAGGATTTTTTTTTTAAGAAAAATATTTTTTTAAATACAACTTTACAGACCTATTCTATTAAAAAGACAAGAAATGTCTTTAATAAAATTGATACAACACAACAACTTTACCTCTTAAAATCATTATAGTGTAATGAGAAAAGAAATACAAATGTAATTTTACATTACCAAAATAAACATTTATTTATCTTTTAAAAAAAAAAAAAAAAAAAAAAAAAAACGGAAGGAAGAAAAATGCAGATTTAATTTCACAATATTAAAACATTTTTTTCACAGGACTTTAATCTCTTGATATTAGACATTTCATTTGTATTTTATTAAACTTATAATAGTAAGGCTAAAAATGAAACTAGGATCTTAAAACAGTTTTTCTAAAAAAAATATTAAAAATAAATAAAAAATCCAAAATGTTTACATTTTTTAGAGAATTTAAAAAAAACAACAAAAAAAAAACAAAAACTTCAATCTCTTTATTTTAAGACTTCAAGAGAAAGTTCACCTAATGGTCTGCTGTATGTTTTTGAGGCCCAGTAAATCAGACAAGTTACCAAGTAATTGAAAAAAAATAAAAATAAGAAGAAGAAAAAGAAAATAGAGTCCCTGTCTGTGGCGTGTTAGCATTAGCCACATGGTCATACGATAGGCCTGATAATAAAAAAATAAAAAAAAAAAAAAAAATAAAAAAAAAAAAAAATAAAAAAATGATGTCACAATTTGTGAGAAAACAATTTTCTACATTTAGTCGTTTCTTGCCTGAAGTTGTCGATCAATATGGCCGCCGAGCGATGAATATGCACGAGGCGTCTTCCTCCTCCTCCTCCTCTTCGGCGGCGATGGCTGCGGAGGCCCGGTAATTGCCGGTCGTCAGGGGTGGCAGGAACGGTAATTTGCATCTCGGGGATCCTGCAATCAGCGTTCTATTCATTAGTGCGCCTGCCGCTTCATCTGCTGGCCACTCAGAGCTGCCAATCTCCCGGCGGCAGCCAAAGCATGTAGAGGGGGGGTGGCGAAAAAAAAACTGCAAATGGGGAAAAGTTTCAATTACAAGCCGTGGCCGCGCCGAGTGGTGTAACACGTCTCACACCCTATATTTAGGCGGGTTTTTATGCAGGTGATTGACTGGTGGCGCTTTGTGGAAGGAGAATTGGATGAAGAAAGCTCAATGAAAGCGTATAATGCCATGAATGTTCAATCACCGCGCAGCCCGAAGGGGGACCGTCTGCGACCGTCGAGACAAGACACGGACGATTGTCACTCAAGGCTATTGTCTCATCAAGATGACACTAGATTTGATTTGCTCGCTTTGTCGCCAAACGCCGCTCACTGTCACGTACGACTTCCCGTCTTAATTCCTGACGCTGAAGACGAGTCAAAGGGTTGGACCAAGAAACTCACGTTTTTAAGTCCACTACATGAGTCGTGTGAACAAACCTCAGGGAACACGGTTAACACTTTGTTAGCAGACATCAAGTTATGCTATTATGTTCTATTTTATAACTTATTCTCAAGAATGTACTTCTTTCTGTAGCATGGCAACAATATTACTGTTTGTTTATCCACCAGATTAGAGCCAAACAAAATCCCCATTCGCTTTGCGTGTTGATATTAACGTGCGAGGTCCGAGTCAAACAAACAAACAAAACATTTCTACACCATGCGTTATTTGAAAATGCTATCTTTAGTTTATTCTTAGTTTTAAACAACTTACTTTAACCTCCATCATCCCTTAAACATACTCAGGATATTAATTTGGTAAAGTTTTACATCCATCCGTGTTCTGTCATACCAGCTAGCTAGCGCAAAGCTAACCTAGGTGTTTTGTTTTGTTTTTCTCTGAATGTTAACTACTGTTTTTTGATGCTTATGTGTTCTTTCCTTGTGTAAAGCACATTGAGTTGCCTTGTGTATGAAATGTGCTATACAAATAAACTTGCCTTGCCTTGCCTTTATGTCTCTGTTCGTGTCCAAGTTGGCAAAAAGTTACCTGGATTTGTTTTTGCCCCTAAATCCAAGTCATCAATGACCACAATCACAGCTCACCTTGACCTCAGGATATTGTTGATATTAATGTGCGAGTTCTGAGTCAAACAAACAAACAAAACGTTTCTACACCATGGGTTATTTGAAAATGTTATCTCTAGTTTATTTTTAGTTTTAAAGAACTTACTTTAACCTCCATCATCCCTTAACATACTCAAGATATTGTTTTGGTAAAGTTTTATATCCATACGTGTTCTGTCATACCAGCTAGCTAGCTAGCTAGCTAGCGTGAAGCTAACCTGGGAGAGTTTGTGTCTCTGTTAGTGTCCAAGTTGGCTAACTTCCTTCATGATAGAACAGGCTGAAAAGTCAACAGCGAACTAAGGGCCAAAGTGTTGATACACTGCCTAGATGGGCATTATGGACTGATTGAATTTAACGCTCAATAGCTGGCGAAAAACATTCCCATACACATGCAAAAAGCTAGCTGCATTTGTTTATAGCCTGTTATGAACCCTTTATCCATCATATGGTATGATGTAATGTAAAAATTCTGTTGTGTTGTAATTTGATAAAATACACATTTATCGCATTTGCTCTTATTTTGGTTATGAGAATGTGTTCTCAATTGCCTTAACTGGATAAATAAAGGTTATATAAAAATAATTTAACACAAAGTAGTTGGAGGGAAATACAAAGTCGAATTTAAGAAACATAAGTTGAATAAATTCATGTAAAATTTACTCAAAATTAATTAATAACCACTTACTGGACACTTCATTAGGTACACGTGCACAATACAGCGTGGGCCCTAAACTCCCATACATAAAAAAGGAAACTTAGCCACCCTAATTTATGATTGACATCGCCAGAGTGGTGTGGTATTAGCAATGAATCAATCATTTATTACTATGACTGACAGCGTCACTCAAAGGGGTTACGTAAAGTTCCTGCCCATGTTTGATCGTACCGCTCTGCGTTTTTCTTTAAGATAGTCTTCCTAGATTGCCCCTTCTACTAAATTTGGTGTGAATTTACAATGTCAAGGAAATCTCGTCCTTAAAAAGGAGAAGAATGAAGAAGTGTCTAAATCTTTCCAGTTGGAACAAAATGTGTTAGGACCATAAACTGTTGAACCAAAATTTAATTCAAATCTAATCCAGATTACACATTTAGCAGATTAGCACGAGGTTGCATTTAACATGGAAAATCCCATTTAGCACGTTCACACACTTATGTGTATGGAATTTGATCAGATTATTTATTTATTTTTTACTCTGAGTGCCTGCATTGTATTGTGAAATGAACCAAATGTGATCTGTGAGGGCATGAACTGCCATATTTCTGAAGCTCATTGGAAAGCAATGCACACAATTCTAATACCTAATAATAGCCTCTACTTATTAAATACAGCGCAATTACACTGATTAAAGCCAACACATCAATGCATTAGTCTGTGCATAGCATGGGCGGGTATTACTGAAGCGGCGTGATTTGTTTTATCAAATGCATTTGCATCATCAGGGTTGTTGGATTTGGGGGAGGAAAAAGGAGGTCTTAAACACAGAAAAGTCCAACTTTTGTAATGTTGCAATGCAGTTTTGCTCAAATAAAGCGTCATTGTGTTTCTCTGGCGTGGAGAGAGTGAAAGAAGCATGTTTCATATCAAGAACAAACCCTCTCAAAGCACCATTGTTTTGCAGTGCTCATTCTTTTCTGACTAAAGAGTGTGCAGTCTCTTATTGTGCACACAAAGAAAGAAGAAAAAAAAAAAAGGTCTTTTGTGACAAAGTGCAAAGTGGAATAATAGTTGAAGGGTCTCACTAAATTGTGTTATGGCCTGATGAGTCACGACTCTCTATTAAATACTGTACAAAACATCACAGGGTACCAGCGGCGATGATGAACGTATAGCTTCTTGTTGCTAGGTAGATTTGACAGAACATAATAAATTTATAATTTACTCACTTGACGCTAAAAACTGATGATTGTCACATTTATTTTGAAAATAGTTTTCAATGCCGCTTTCAAATACTTAATATATGCTACTTTATGTTGTAAATATTTATATATTATGTTATTGGTAATATATGTTTGCATATTTATTAAAAGAATTATTCAAAAAATATGTATTATAAAGATTTATTTATTTATTTTTTACCAATACAGTAATTTTTCCATTCAATCACTAGTTAAGGGATAGAATATTGATAACAGACATTTTTGGCCTAGCAGAATTGATGGAGCACAATCAACTTACAACTGAAATTATTTTTTGTTTTGTTTTGAATAGTTGTTTCACTTTAAGTGCAGTACTTTTTGGCATTTTAACTTGTATCTTAATTCAAAAATTTTGCCATAAACTTAATCCATCCATTCTCTGCAGGGCTTTTTATTTTTAAAAGTTACAGGTGAGAAATTTGAGTTTACCTTGGACCGCTTGCCATCCAATCACAGAGCGCATATAGACAAACAACCATTCACTTATATTACACGTACATACAATACATTCGGAATCACTACTCTGTATTAAATATATAATCCAAATTGAAAAGAAGAAAACAGCGCCATCTGCTGGATCTCAGCCATTAAATCCAAGTCCCCAACGACCACAATCACAAGCTCAACTTGACCTCGGGATGAACCCGTCAATACCCGAGCGGAGGGAAATGCCCCAATTTCCCATTTGACTTGTCGTGCTTGATCTCAAATCACAGCTCGTTTCTCCACACATGAGCACATTTCCTCCTCTCACTCGTGACAGCCTTTTCACTTGCCTTTGCACGGCACCTTTCCACCCCCCGTCGGCGCGCACCTCGGCGGTCGGGCCGGGCGTCTGCCGTGGCAGAAACAACAAAAACGACTCTGACAGGCCTCTGTCAAATTATTAAGGACGCCGCTCTGATGATTCTGCAACCGGACTCCGACCAAGCGTTCTCCAGATGACTGCAATAACACTATTACACTCGCCATCATCGTGTCAAAACATCGCCCGCTGTCAGCCTGTCTGACCGGCTGTCAAAATCCGCCATCTGCCCCCCCCCGCCCCCCCTCAACCCTTTTCTCCGCTCGGCTGTGAAAAGACAAGAGAGGAGCGGTTGAAAGCGAGGTGAATTCCTGGGAACACTTTTGGAGCCACTGAAACACCTTGACACGCACCTGCCAGGGTCCTTGATGTGGCGTGTGTGCACGTGTAAGGGGGAGGGGTTAAAAAAAAAAAAAAAAAAAAAAAAAAAAGGAGCGTGGAGCTCGGTGGGTGGCAAAGGAGAGCGATGGCTGCTTCTGACAGGAGCTATTTGGCTAATCCAAAACAACAGCTGTAAGGTAAGGAGGGGGGGAGATTTGGGGGGCAGCCATACAGGAGGTAAAATTGAGCCTTTCGTGCAAAAGCCTTGCCATAAAAATGTCATAAAAACCGCATTACAACTGTGTTCTTATCTTGGGTCTACTTCGGAACTAGACATGGTCATTCATGCTATTCTCTCATCACACTTTTATTTTCACAAGAGTATGAAAAATGACAACAAAATTGTACATTTTATTGTAAATTTAGATATAAAATGTGATTTATCTTGAGTTAATAATTGAAGCCATATAATTAACTCATTTGCTGCCAAAAACGTATAAATACGTCCTATTTTAAATGTTTTAAGTGTCTCAAAGACGTATTTATGCGTTTTTTTTATGCTAGCGCATACAGAAGGCTTTGATGCAGCCTCTCAACTGCAAAGAATGGTTTGGAAAAAAAAAAAAAAAAAAAAAAAAAAAAAAAAAAAAGTGCCAGCATTCATACTGACAACTAACACTTCACTAAACACCAGCGTAGCTAACGTTTAGCCATTTACCACCCAGTCAATTCTACATGATCATTCGCTAACTTTCACGTCACTCAACTGACCAGCCCCTCCTTTTAAAGGAACAGACACGTTTCAACGTCGCAGATAGTAGTTGTTTTTTTTCCTTTATTGTGTACAATGTTAGCATGGCAACCCCAAGTGGACAAACAATACGCGCAATTAAACCAAACCACAGCACGCCGGGTGATGTCACCATGTCAGAGGGAGGCGCATACGAGGATAGGCAGCCTGCTGGGACGCCATTGAGTTGCATCCATTAGCGTCCGAGAGGCAGGTGAGAATGATTACGCACAGTACGGTCACGCATGTACTGGCCTTCGTGAAACATCTGGTTGAGTTTTGTCGAAGGGGGAAGCCGCGTTAGGGTGGTCCTCTCTCCTCCAACACATCTGTCCCGTTAACACGGGCCGGGCCGTCAGCGTTCGAACGTCTTAACATCTCCTCTGGGTGCTGCAACATGACACCTGCTCCGCCCACGACTGACCGCATAATTAAAACTGCAACATCGTGAGGAGCGAGGCAAAATTTGCCACAATTACTGACTATACAGCCTAGCAAGTATTCTTATTTAGTGGCCTTTGGGCTTCCCTACCGAGGTGGCGAAAGAAAAGTACATGAATTTGGTAAATTAATTGACTTTTGCTTTGATTGCATATGCATGTCATACCAACCCGCGAAAAAGTCCCGATGACATCATCCCAGTTTCACCTAACCTAGAAGCACATAAACCCAGTCTAAAAACGTAAGAACATAAATAATATTCCCACCATGATTATGGTTAGAATTACACAAATTCTTCCACACGAAAGCATCCAAGCATGCCCTTTGTGGACGTCGGTTTGTACCTTTTGACCTCCCCTAAATTTCACTCTAAAACTGCCCAAATAATTTCAAGAAAGGTCAAGTCCAACTCCTGATTGACTGATTGATTACAAATACTTTTACCCATTTATCCGTGTGGGCGAGGTTTCGTGTTGATGGGATCAGGCCATATTTGGTCATGAATGTGGTTAGGGGCATAATGATATCATAGAAAAGAATGAGGACACGGCACATTGCACATCAAGTATAATGCTATATTTAGCGGTGAAACGAGGCCAAGTAATTCAAATACCTCAATTTAAAAATAAAATAAAATAAAAAATAACCATGATTGAGGATATTTTTTTCTGCCTCTTGTACCGGTTTATTTGGTATGCCTGGTCGGCTAACTGTAGCAATGCTGCGCATGATGCCAACACGCCGTCAATGTAGTGAGAAGAACTTGAAAATGAAGTCTTCCCAAATATAGTAATACTCAGATATCATTGCCTTGCTACGCTTTTATTTTGAAGTTGTTTGCGGCAGCACGTGGTGGCATAACCGCTAACTTGGCTCGTCTTCCTCGATGGAAGTTGGCTAGTTGGAGAGCCCAGTTTAAGTTTAAATTGCCATCAAAAACTTTTGACAACAACAACACATCCTGAAATCATGTTCAATCGTTAATTAAGGATTATATTGTACAATGTGGTGCCTGTTCCTGGTGTTAGTGGCTAGTAGCTAGCAGCTAACTAAAAAACAAATGCGCCATGTAAGCTAGCAAGAATCGTCAACTGCTTTTCAAAGGCAGTTTAACAAGCAAAAATGACTACACACTTTGATGCTGACAGCCTGACACAGTTTGTCATATTTAATTTATTCTGAGCTCATTTTTTGTCTTAAATCTCCGACTCATGTCACGCTATGTAGCTAGCTAGCTAGCTTCCCTCCCGAAAAAAACGAGTTCGCAAACAGTTTTATTTTGAAATATATCGGATCTACCTTGACGCGAGACGCCCGATTTCCTGTCAGGCTCGTGTCATTTCTTCAGCTTCACGAAATTCCGCATACGGCGTCCGGAAGAAATAGAACGCACCGCGTCCGTTCCGCAGCCAGTGAGAATTTGGCTTTACGCAAATGCGCTGTTTTAGCCGGCAAATATTGCTAATGTGTTCTTCATCTCAGCCCAAAATCTCACCAGACAAGAAAATAGTTTGCTGCTATGCACTGTTTAAATTTAGAGGGAAAACAATTGATTCTCTCAAAATAAAAAGTAATGTGTCATTTTCTCTTATATATCCATAATTGTTCTTTAACCAAGCAAAAATTGTATTTTATACGAATACTCAATTCGAGAATTTTTATCGGATATCCAAATACCAAAATATTTGATATATATTTTAAATAGTGTTTTAATTATTTAACATTGCAGTATTATTTCATAGCGCTTCCGCATTCCGCCCCTAGATGCAGACACGCACGCGCACGCACACTTAACCTCCCATATTAATCCATGAGCTCTAACCTGGAGTCTTCTTTAAAGTCACTTTGGGAACTTTAAACACGCTTTCATGTCTGATTGGCCCTGAGTTCTTTAGTGTGTGTATTACGCATCGGGGTGCGTGCGTGCGTGCGTATATGTGTGTATGTGCCTAAGTAGCAACAGATGCTGCTTGTGACCTCAGAGGCTTCCTGGAAACTCAAATTTGTCAAAATGAAGCAAGAAAAAGAGAGAGAACGGCAGTTTAGGTAAATGTAACTTATCCAGGATGGACACACACACACACACACACACACGTGTGCATACGCACGCTGTAC
The DNA here is from genome assembly GCF_051991245.1 of Festucalex cinctus. Classification (NCBI taxonomy): domain Eukaryota; kingdom Metazoa; phylum Chordata; class Actinopteri; order Syngnathiformes; family Syngnathidae; genus Festucalex; species Festucalex cinctus. The sequence continues at coordinate 22,021,460 of NC_135425.1, forward strand.
GCCATGCAAAGCAAGTTTTTCGTGTTGTGTTACATGACCTCATGAATAGATTGTACACATGCAGCATCAAATAGATGATAAAATGTTACTGGGGAATTTATGTGACAACGCAACTGATTAGCCCTCCTGTTCTGTTAGTATTTTTTTTTTATTATTATTATTATTTTCCCAAAACTTTTCCAGTCGGAAAGCAGCAGACGCAGCCATGTCAACATTTAGCAGTAATAAATGTAATAATAATGCATATATTTGTGGAGACTGGAGGCAAGTTGTATTTTACAATTTTAAAAATGTGCAGAATTTCGCAAGTTACTTCATATTAAAGATTAGATATCTCTCTTAATATGAAAAGAAAAATGCACTGAGCTGTCACCAATGTCTTCCAAATGCAATAATGCCCACTAGTGGCAAAAAAATAAAAAATGACCAACACAAATCAATGTCACACTAGTTTTCTTTTTAATTTTAACTTAATTGTATTAATTATTATGAAATTACTTCATCACTGACTAAAATATGCAATATTTCTATCAGTTTAACATTTTTTTCCCAATTTGTTTGTGTTACCAAGAGTATGAAAACTTGGGAAAAAATATTTTATTGTACATTTAGAACAGATATAAAATGGTACGATTAATTGTGAGTTAACTATTGAAGTCGTCTGATATATTACAATTAAAGATAGATAGATATATATATATATTTGCAGCAGGTGATGCTGAATATTCAATGTGATGGAAGAATAAAAATGTTAGGGAAAAAGAAAACACTATGTTAAGTGACATTGGGGAAAAATAAGGCAGCCTGCAGCTGAAATGTTATTTTAAGTCCTTTTTGATGAGGGACAATTTCCTGCCGATTTAATGACAGCCCATTTAAAAAGCAAGTTGTGAAACAAATCCTGTCGTGACTCAAGGCTTCACTCTGCGTTTTCACTTTGGTGGCCCCTATCAGGCGATAAGGCCGAAAATAGACCCGGCGCGTGATTGGACGCAGCGGCGGCCGACGGCGGCGCCCCGTCGCCGGGGAACAAGCGCGACTCTCGCGCACATCGTCCCTGCTTTTCTTCAGCACCGGAAAAACAATCACGCTATCTGGCTGACGAGCAGGCCTCGAGCCGAGCCCATGATATCACCTCGTTAGGAAAACAAGAGGAAACGCGTGCCAGTCACTCTCATATGCGACCAATTATTTCACGGCGAGTTGCGGCGGTTGGGAAGGGGGACGTTTTCAACCATTAGCCCTTTAGCTCCGGGATCATACTGAGGGTAATAGTGACTAAACACTGAATAAACACATTTGGCTAATAGGTCATTCCAACCTGAAGCGGCAAAGTTGTCCGATTGGCTCTCATGGACGTCGTCGTTGGCAACGTGGAGCTGCTGAAAAGATGCAGAAGAACAAAAAAAACAAAACAAAAAAGACACAATCCAATGAGTCACATGTTAGTCCAAACTGCAAATGATTATTAATCTATACATGCAAAATTTATGAAGCTAAATTATGATTGTGAACAACTACATTATGTAAATATCAGAAAATCGTAATTGTGGGAATGCTTCAGCATTCCCACAATTACAACCAAATTGTTTATGAATAATTTATTTTCTGAAGTGTATGTGTAAATTATCTTCCCATGTCAAAAGCATATAAATACCAAATCGTAGCGTCACAGTTATTTGGATCTGCACCAAAAAGAAACCGATTCCCCTCAACTGAAAATCCAGTGGAAATTGGTAATTGTGTTAGTTTTTGCGTAATCCTGCTTTGCCGGAGAGGTTGGCTGTAGTTTACATAACTTGTGCATCTGTATTCTCAACTACATTTCATGGCTTCTTTCTTGAGCTATGACATGCATTACACTGTTAAAAACAAAAACAACAATAAAAATGGCAAAAAAAAAAAACGCTTTACTTTTAGTTTGGGATGTTTTTGATTATAGCTTATTGGGTGCAATAGGATGTTTTTTCCTTTTTCGATTATCCCTGAAGAAAAATATCTGCTGCTGTTCTATTTTATGTCTGAACATTTGGAGCAGATGATAGACTGCAACGGTATGAAAAAAAAAAATAAAGAAAGAAACAAATCGTGTTTTGTGGAACCTTGGCTGGAGTTAAGCGGGCGGTGAGACGTGTTGTAGCCGCGCGGCGCGGCGGTGAAAAAAAAAAAAAAAAAGTCAAACACGCATGGTTGTGTCGCAGCGAGCCCGCGGCTCTGTTTACTTTCCGCTAGCAGGGCGATCTGGAAGCGTTTGGCCGGAGCTGTGCGCTCACTGGGAACGATCAAGCAATCCACATTTTAAACTATTTTGATATCGGGCCCTGTGGAGAGTTGCTCTTTCCTTGAGAACATGACTTGCCTTTGCGCTCTGGGGCCTGCTCGCACGGCCCGAGCAAGTAAACACGGCCCGAGAGTTCCTTTTTGCCTCGTGAACTGACGACTGTACGAAGTGGGGAGGGGGGGGCAAAGGGTAACCCTCAAGATCTCACGATTGTGAGGAGGATTCCGGAGAGGAGATAAGCGCAGGCAAGTGACTGACTTCACACTAAGGAAATACATAGATAGGGAAGTAACGATATCCGATATGATGTTATCAGAATTATCATGAACATTGCGGGGAGGTTGGCGATATTTAAAAAAAGCTCACAATATTGTAAAAACAAAAATGAGCTCATACTAAAAAAATATATATATATATATATATTGTGCTTTTGTACATAACACAAATATTGTATTATTATTATTATTATTATTATTATATTATTATTATGTTATATTGAGTTCCTCCACGTATTGACTTGCTTCACAGGCATATTACGTTCCCCTTCATCTGGCAATTTAGTGCAGATTTTTAAACATAGAAGGGCCAAAACATACCTAATGAAAATTAAATTGCACTAAAAAAAACAAAAACTAGCCACCAGAGGGTGCTAGAACTGAACAAATTGAGATCAACCCGACTTTTTTTTTTTAACAGCTGTGTTGCATTTAAATATCGTGTACATGACGACGGCAATATTGTGGCATTTTTAATAGCACGATATCGCGCTTGTCGTAACATCCCTGCAAATTGACTGGCACTGGAATGAAATTAGCTGCAGTCATCTTTGAAATTGATTTCATTGGAGAGCAAAAAATGTAAATATGTGTTAATGTGTTACAAGCTACACAACCATTAAAAAAAAAAAAAAAAAGTCATGTTGATTTCCATTTGTGCAGTTCTAGCACCCTCTGGTGGCTAGTTTTATTTAGTGTAGTTTAATTTTCATTAGGTATGTTTTGGCCCTTCTATGTTTAAAATACACTAAATGTCAGATGAAGGGAATTGTAAAATGCTTTGAAGCGAGTCAATACGTGGAGGAACTCAATGTGTGCTTGCATGAGCGAGTAAGTGCCCCAATACTAAATGTTATTAGCGATTGAAGGTAGTTTATATGTATTGCTGTTATATACAAAGCACAATATTGTACTTTTTTTTTTCAATATTGTGGCCTTTTTTAAATATCACCAACCTCCCCACAATATCAATAAACGTAAAATGTACACCACTGCCTCAACATGTTATCATACACCTGACCAGACATGATGATATGAAATACTGTAAAATGGTGGGGGTGATGGGAAAAAAAAAAAAAGGGGGGGGGGGGGGGGCGATACAACATCTGTAATATAACTTTCATCAACACGGCTCAGTAAAGGAACATTAAAGTGATCGATTATCAACACTACTTACAGTCATTTATAAAATAAAAGAGCACTAATTCGTCTGCGTGTTACTTTCCGTTCATTTCTGCTCCTTCCTATTTATTCTTTTGTCTGTGTTGTTTTCTCAGCATTGCAATGCATCACTTGACATTACCCAAGCAAGTTTGAGATGCAGCGCATCAGCTGAAAGCAATTTGGTCCCGAGCGCAGCTGCCAGGCGGATAAGACTTTCCTTCTTTCGTTTACTTTGAAATGCCCCCCCCCCCAACCCCACCCCAACTTCCAAAATACACAAGGCAGCCAAATTGCTGACATGTGTGAGAGGGGGGCAGCGAGGCTCCTGCATTTTTTCATGCCCCCACTACGCAAAAGTCCATATTGTTTATTTAAAGAACGCTGAACACTTTAGCACTATTAAGCAACATGTCATATAGTAAACTAAAGGTTTCCTCTCAGGAAAAATCCCTGACAGTTTATTTTTCTTCAGCAAAAAGTTGGTTTTGACTCACAAAGCTGCCTCCATGCACAAGTAAGCAACAGGCCTGTGAAGTGTACGACGCTAAGGCACAAAGTAAACCTGGAAGTGTTGTCTCGATTGTGGGAGTGAGACCAGAGCATTGGATTATCTCTTGGCCGATGCGTGCGCGTCACAAATGCGAGGAACGTGACATTAAAACGGCCTAAAACGATCATTTCAGGGAATGAACCGCAGGAGGAAAATTATAGTTGAATTTTCCTTCAATCAGCCTATGACAGACACATAGGCAAAATTGCTGGAACCAATCTGTTTTAAAAAAATATAAAAATAAATAATATATATATCACAGAACTATATGAAAAAATATTGACTGAAAATTAACTAAGAAATCAGCCAATGATTTATTTATGTGGATCAATAAAAATAAATAATAATAACAACAACAACAATAATAATAATAATAATAATAATAATAGACAAGCTGCACGGACAGGCAAAAATTGTTGGTACCATTCTGTTAAAAAAAGAAAAAAAAGAAAAAAGAAACGGGAAAAAAAACAATGAACACAGAAGTAAGGCTGAAAATAAAACAAAAAAAACAAAATCAGCCCTTGATTTATTTTTTAGGTCCAATAGGGGAAAAAATAAATAAATAAAACACCTGCACAGACAAGTAAAATTGTTGGAACTGGAAAAAAAAAAAAACTCCACAATGATCATAGAATTAAACATTTACTGAAAATTAACAAAAATCAGCTTTTTATTTATTTTTGTGATCAACAAAATAATTAAATAAAAAAGAAATTGCACAACCTGGTGAGGTAGTCACTGAGCTCAATAGGGTTTAGATCAGGGTACGTCAGCGTAATCCAATGTTGTTCTTAGCCATTATTAGTCATATTCAGCTGAGACTCAGCTTTCTGACACTGGTTAGCACTATTACAATTGAAAAGACTTGATAGTTTTGGGATTTTGGTTGTATGTTGAACATCTTACCAGCGAGAAATGCACGAAGTGCCCCTCGCTGTTCAACATTCAACAAGTAAACGGTGAGTCCATGTTAGGTTTGTTAGCTCCGGCGTCGGCAATGGCTTCCTGGTTTCGTCACAGTTGCATAACCCGCCCCCAAACACAGTGTCCTTCTGTGATTGGTCTGAACCACCAGTGGTCCGGGAAAGGTAGTTAGCATCTGATGATATTCTCCGGAGTTTGTGAACTCACAAATACGGCGAGAATTCATCTTGCAAGGTCAACGAGCTCCTGATTCTTAACGCATATCAGTTCTAGTAGATAACAACATCAAACAATTCTCTTTCTCGCGGGTCAGAATCGGTTGTCAATGCTATTACTGCTCCCGGTTTTCCATTTCAATACTGTCCCTGTTTTGTGTTTTGTTTTTTCACAAAGATCTAAATCAATCACGATCTCATCCACCATTTACGTAGCCTCTATTTTACATGTGCTGTCAATTGCAGAACAAAGAAACCATCTCACTTTGACAAAGACTAGAAATATGCTTTCAGGGGGGGTAAAACGGCGACAAGCGAAACAGGGATGACAGCCAGGAGTCAGCCTTGTATGCGTCATCCGAGGCAAGGAGGGGGGTGTGGAGGGAAGGAAAGAAGACATCCACGGGGCCTAGGGGGCCCGCTGAGACGGCAAGGTTGCTCTGACTGATAGCCCACCGGGGCCCCAACGGAGCCAGCCGACACTTGGAAGCAGCTAATATACCTTGACATGCATAAGAAACCCAAAACTCCGCGAGAGCTCCGTCAGATAGGAGCCACCCAGAGCAGTGTGTAGCCCGAGCCGCCGTGTGTCCTCTCTAACTAGCACTGTTTACACGAGTCCCCGGCCAAGGAATGCTCGAGTATACCTTGAAGAAACCACAAGCACAACAGCATTAGCAGCACATCAGCTTCCCACCATGGGAACAAGTCAACTCTGCTGGGCTACCAACAACTGGCAACCCTTCGTTCCGCGCGTGTGCGTGCGTGTGCGTTCAGTACGCAGGATCGTATCCTTCAGTCAATATTAGCTTGGATGCTGTAATATTGTCAGCAAACGCTTAATGGGAATTGAAAAGGGCAAAGTGACTCCTATGTGGATTTGAGTCAGGACTGATTTTCAGAAAGTAGCTCCAGTGACATGATGGGAACGGACAGTTTGGAAACAAAAAAGCAACAGTTGTGTGCAAAGTTACGGTCCTGACTGCCAACAGACTTTGTTTTTACAAAGACTGGAAACCAATAGTTATGACCCACTAAAATACTTACCACTTAAACAACAGTAACTACTTTTGTGTGTGGGAAACTTTTTTTTGTGTGAGACTTGTTATGCTAAACACAGCAGAGATGCATAAAAAAAATGTTTTAAAACTACTTTAAAGAAATAATTATTGTAAACCAATTTAATTGAAGACTAAATTGTTAATACATCTGAATGTGAGTGTGGAATTGTTGTTCAATGTCAACTTAATAATAATTTTTTAGCGGATTCGGAATTTGGGAGCATCCGTGATTGGCTGGTCCAATGGTGGAACCCGCCTGTTGCCGAAATTCAGCTGAGATAGGTTCCACCGTTCCACCTCCTGCGTGACCCGAATGAGAACAATGGAAAATTGGAGAACCAAAGGGATTAGCAAAACCTGATTGATTAATTCATTAAAACAGTGCGATCTGAAGTCCTTACAGTGATGTCAGGAAATAATCTCCATCTATCAAGAGAGGCCCTGTTTTATAGCTCAGAGGACATTGTTCACACTACCTCACACAAAAAAATGATTATGGATCATTTTCCTGACAAGAAGGCCAATGTGTATAAACAAAAAAAAAAAAAAAAAAAAGAAGGAAAGAATGACTAGAGGTTGAACGTGCACACGGTGCAGCTGGGTAAGGTCTGTTTGGCTGACGAGACCAGCGAAACAGTGCGAGATAAAGCAAAGGGGATGACAGCGTGAAGGCAAATTGGCTCTGACTTACAGCAAGAGAGGAGGGGGAAAAAAAAAAAAAAAAAGGATTGGATGTTGGCACGCAGGGAAAGTGAGTCTGCGGTAGACTTGTAAATAGCCGCAGGGACAGAAGGGATGGAGAAATGGAGCTATCAGCAGAGAAGCGATGAAGGTCTGGGCTGGCGCCAACGTAAACACACGCCGGCCCTCGAGTTTTGCTGCAGCAACATGCATGCATGAAACGGCCTTGTTCGTACACAATGTGTACAAACGCAAACATGTAAACACTTAAAGCTGCACATTTCATATGCATCACGCGCATATAATACGTAACACGCACAGCAGAGGGCAAGCTCCCAGACCGCAACATCTTGAGTGTTAAGCCGTGTGTCGTTTCATTTCATCACATACTTCACATTAGTCCCACTTTGCTACGATACCACAGAATAAACATGCAGCGCCCCTCAAAAAAAAAAATGGCTGCAGTTTTATTTTTACACGTGAAATAAACACGCTGCGGAAAAATCACTCTGAGGACGTACTGGCCTAGCTCACTGAAAATCCTTTTCACTGCGAAAAACGCAATTCCCTTCATCACGTGCGTGTGAATTATGAGAGATGCTACCTAGCTACCTAGCCGCCATTAAAGTGTGACAGAGCGTAGCCGGCGTGCTGCTCGGTCTTGTTTTGGACCAGCCAGCCAGCCGGCCAACCGACCGACGCACGCAGCTGCCAACGTGGGCTCAATGTTTTCTTTTCTTAAGCGAGGCATTCAAAAGGTGTTTGGCAAAACTGTAGCGGGATTGAGCATCTGTTGAGCGTGTCTGCCTGGAATGCAAAACAAACGAGTCGTGGTCGTCGCTCCGTCACCAGTGCAGGCTTCCATGATAGCACGGTTTAGGTGTGAGTCTTAAACTGCTCTTGATTTAATTACCGTACTACTGTGTACAGTGTTCCCTCGTTTTCCGCCGGGATTAGGTTCCAAAAAATACCCGCAATAAATGAAATCCGCGAAGTAGTTAGTTTTATGTTTTACAACTCTTAGAAATGTTTTAAGGCTCTAAAATCCCCGACCGCGCAATTTATACACTTTTCTCATTGAGGCATTTACATATTCTCACATTTCTCTCTTGTTCAAACTTTGACGATGTTCAAACCTTCATAAATTTTATAAAATGGGTATATTACTGTAAAAAAATATGCAAAATTGCACTTAAAAAAAAATCCGCGAGACCGCGAAAATTGAACCGCGTTATAGCGAGGGAAGACTGTACAAAAAAAAAATAAAAAATGAGAGGTTGGACCATTATTTTGATAATCAATTCATCATTTAGAGTCCTTGTTTAATTTAAAATGGTCCAAATCATTGGAATTTTAGCTCCTCAAGAGTAAATATTCTCATATTTCTGTAGTCCTCCATGAAAGCAGATTGATTATCCATCCATCCATCCATCCAAAAAAGAACAAAAAAAAACATATAGTTACCACTTACCATTGGCCGGAACATGTGCGTCAACATAAATCCCTGCAAGTAAAAAGACAATCAGTTTAACAGGAAGAAAAGTGGCACACAAAAAAAATAAAAATAAAAAGTTGTATGAACCAACCCCGTTAGATTTGACCTCACTTATCTTAAAATGGTCGAATCATGTGTCGAAATACAGCACATACTCTTTCTCAGTGAGCATTTCTTTTTTATATATATATATATATAACGCGTCCACCACCCAGGTGTTGCATATCAAGATGCTGAGTAGACAATCGTGCCTGAAGATCCCCACAATAAAAGCTCATTCTAAAACATGCACTTTCATCAAAACGAAATTCACCAGGCATATGCCAGCCGTAGTTCTGTTTTGATTAGTTAGAAATCACCTGATTATACTGCCAAGTGCGTTGACAAAGGATAATAATGCCCGAGGATTAATGCTTGAGAATTAGCTTTACCAACTCTACAGAAGGGTGACCATGTTTATGTCTATCACACAGCTGTCAGAGCGATTAAAACGATAAACCAATCAAAAAGGAATTTCACTTTTAAATTCCTTCTATATTTACTTTCAGACTCGCGCTCATTTATTCTCATCCCCATCTTCTTATGCTGCATTCGAGGATGGTCGGAAGTCGGAGTTTTCCGAGTACAAACCAGGAAGTGCGTACGGGAAATTCCACTTGCGAAGTCGGAAGAAAAAAAGGACCCCGACTTCACCGGCGGACTACGATGTGACGTCACACTGAATGGGAAAACACAATTTACTCGAGTATAAAACTAGATAGCGTTCTTCATTTATAAATATTCGACATAACTACACATAACGCAACGTACGTGACAGTATTGCCGCGATCTCCCTACATGAAATTATACAGTCAATTACTTAATTAACTGTATGGAATGCTTATGAAATAAGATTAAAACAATAAATGAAGCAAAATTGCAAAAAGGTAAGTTTGCTGAAGGCCAAATTGAGTTTTGAGGACCAAAATAAAAATCAATTTATCACTATCCGCCATTTTGGTTGTTTACTCTCAAATCGAACGCTTTCAGGTCGGAACTGGGAAGTTTCAAATCGGATATTTCCGACTTCCGATCATCCTCGAATGCAGCATAATCACTATCACTAGCAGGGGTGCGTTTCGTCATACCGGAACTAGAACTATTTCCTGCTTTCCAAGAATCATGGGTAATGTATTGTTACTAGCCTAATGCTGTTGAACTGTCAACCAATATAGCATTTAGCATTAGCGAAAGTACTAACACAACCACCAGTCACCAGAATGGCTACAGAAATTAAATTTAAATTAAAAATAGTTCCTGGTGAGGATTTATTATGTATTTGATTTAAGCAAAATTGAAGTGCCCTGGTTTTTCATTTTGAAAATCGGGTTATTTTGTACATTTGTTGCATGTCTTTCACTGTCTGGTGGTAATTCTTTGGACCAGCACTCCAGCCCCCTTATCCCGTTGAATCATGTTAACAGACTTGAAAGACGCAGAAATAAATAAAACCTTGCATAATAATATAACCGTGTCTGCGACATTTGAGCCGTCCTCCTTTCTTCTCCATGCCATTTGGGGGTTGTGGTTGCAGTAGTGGCACTTGTGGCCGGTGTATGTTGCCACATAAAGCAACCTGCATGGCGGTTCAAAGCCAAGTGCGAGGTAACATGAAAGCAGCACACAAGATCACAGGGTGAAATGGCAAGGAGTGTAAACAGATAAAACACGCCTCCATTTTGGGGGTCCAGCTCAAGTGTACCCTCATTGGGTGCTTTCGGTTTCAACTCTATGCATTTGCAGAACAAATAGACATCTGCCACCCTGCACTGTTTGGTGCTCATCACCAATCCAAACATTCATTTAATTGTGTCCACTGTGACACGAGACATTGAGAATATTGACAGGCGTGTTAGAAAGCAGCCAGGTTGTTTGAGTCTGTTAGCCTGTCCAAGCTCCCAGGCGGGCTGTTGCTTTGTGAAAGCCCCGTATTGTATTTCTTTCCTGTGCCAGAGCACGTTTCCTGTGGCGCTGCCGTGTCAAACAACGATGACCTGCCGCTTCCTGCAAGTCGCATGGAGGCGAGGCCCCGCCACGAGCCCCGGGGGCCTCTCTCGGACAGCCACCGAACATGCGTCCCCACCTCTCCCGCCCCTCGCTTTCAAGTCATCCCCCGCATCTCACTTTTCTCTCACTGATGTTGATCACTCGTCCACGCAGCTTCCCTACTTCCCTTTTACCTCTTCAACTGCGCCTTGCCCACGTCCACTCCGCACCTCCTTTCCTCTTTGGATTCAATCTTCCCTCCCCCAGTTCAGGTCAGAAGAGGTTCTGTCAGACATTTCCCCTGCACGCCGTTGATCCAGACCACACCTTGTGAGGGGGATTTCTTCCTCAGTCACGTGCAGTCTTAAGTCCAATGCCCCTAAAGCCTGGTTCACACATAAAGAGAATCGGGTTGTTTTTGTCCCGATATTGCCCCTTCCCGACCAAGGACGGCAAACGCCCTACAATCGTTTGTCTTATAAGATTCTCTTTATATGTGAGATGTATCAATTTGTCCCGATAATTGAGTCCAAAACCAGTCGAGGCCGACAACCTATAACGAACGTGTTTACGACAAAAATCTTAACATCGGCGGAGACGTTGAGGTGCGCCACCAACTGTGACGTCAAACGGAATGTAGCCGATCAAGAGGCGCCCTAACTGAAAAAGACGAAAGTGCGCGTATACAAAAAAACAAGCATATCAGTAAACATGTCCGACCAGTAGCACAAAGTCCGGTGGAGGTGGACCAGCTCGTAGGAAAAGTAGTCCGCAAACCACCATAATTGCTTACAATTCGTCACGTCGTTTCAGTTGCCCCCCCCCCCTTTTCCAGTTTTGATTAGATCACGTATAATCACGCGAGATGTCTCTCACAGAGGACTGGAATCTTGACCTGTGTTAGAGATGATAATCTTTACGTTTGTGAGGGAGCTGTTATGCATTATCTGCGCACCTTACACACAATACGACCAAAGCTTTTAAATGCCCAATTTTTTTTTTTAATCTTTATGTGTGGCATCTGACAAAGATAAAAAATCTAAGATTTGAAAAATCCTTATATGTGTACCAGGGCTTAAGTGGAGATAGGCATAATAACGAAAACGTTATCAAGTTCTTTCTCACCACTTATATGACCAGAACAGATCAATTTATCTTTCATTGTTTCCAGCTTTCTATAGTGCCTGTCTTCATTATGAGTTTGGCAGAAAAGAGACTGTCTCCACTTTATAGGGAAATGTAGGGTTTCTATTATTTTATGGCGGAAAATTCAGCTCAAACAACAAGTATGTGAGTGTTTATTTTGATCTTCTGATGAAGTCAGAAGGACCAACGGTGCATTACAGCTGAGCCTTCAACAATCTGCTTTAAAGAGACATCTCCAAGTAAACACCTGTGAGCCGCGTGTGTTGAGCTGCCAATTGGAGCACTGCTATTGTTCCCTGTAGAAATCAAGAACATGGCAGAGGTTAAACACTTAACGTGACTGATGACTACTAGCTTACAAAAGACAACTGCAACTTGGACAGAGGGGGGTGGGGGGAATCCCCATTTTGCTTGCATCTGTTCAGCGGGGCTTACGATTGGCTTCTCTTCCCGTCTCATTTGGAGGTCATGTGCCTGCGCACGTGAGCCTGCGACGCAAACACGCGTTCGGCGCATCTCCTAAGTGCTTCTTTTTACACTTCCCGTCCTGTCCGGCCGGGTCAGGGAGCAGGAAGTGAGCTGGGAGAAAAGAAGGAAGCAGAAGCGGCTCTCTGTAGCTGCAGGTAGTCACCTTCAGTCGCGACCTTCAACCCCGGCCTTCAATCAGGCTGACAGCGCTTGCTCGGACAAAGCGCAGATGTGCATAAACAGCGACGCGCAAGCAAGACTCAATGGCATAAGAATCCTCTTAATTTATTTCTTTATTCTGTGACAACAATGTTCACTCATGACATTTACAGACGTGGTCAGGAAAGCCGTATGAATGAATCACGCAGCCTTCCTTTCATCAAAATATATTTTATGATGACGGTGAAGCTCTGTGGAAAAGCAACTTTTACGGTCCTGGTTGCTTTTGGACAGAGCCTGTGACCTCACCAGGTCCAAAAGAAGAACCTGCTGCCATATTTGGAAGGCTCTAGTTTACCCTCGATGATCGGGTTGGGCTCGGGGCGCGGGCGGGAATGGTAGGGGTTCTCGGGTATGGGCCTCGAGGTAGAAACCTTGGTCACCTAGAAAATAAAGCAGGCACACCGTCACTTAGTTTCAACTGCAAACGTTTCCTTTCACTCAAATGTCTACAACAGAGGCCTCTGAGGACCCTAAAAAACGAAACAGTCCCCTTTTCGTCAACTTTTACCACATGCACGCATAATGTGGCTAACTACACTTAAATGTGTCTAAGACATTTTGATACTGTTTAGCCACATTGGCTAAAAGCTTTCATGAGCCAGTGTCAACCCTGAAACTGGGTCAGGGGTTTTGTTTGCTAACACTAAAATGATCACATTTTAGTAAACCTGGCTTTTTTTCCTTTTTTTTTTAACACATTCAAACCCAAAAACATATAAATACGTTTTTTAATACTTTGTCCTGCACTCCCAAAAATATATATATATATTTTTTTTTTATGTTAGAACATACAGAAGGCTCTGATGCAGCTTCTGACCTGAAGAGGTCACTTAATGCAATGGCAGTTATTTAAAAAACAAAAACAAAAAAAACAAGAGTATAAGAGATCAGCCAGGGCAATGTTGCAACAAGCTCTTTATGCCAGTGATTTCAACAGGTTTGTGAATAATGATGAAACTTGTGCTAATTACTGCAAAACCGAAACAGATAGAAATATACTTTTTTTTTTTTTCCCCCTGATGAAAGAAGAGGCTCTAATCATTCTTTTGGTAGGTTCCATGTATTATTATTTTTTTGCAATAGAACACCATATTCTGTGGGCCTGGAAGCAACCCCCTTCGCTTCCAGTGTTAATTTTGTCAAAAAAATTTAATTCAGTTTTAGTTATAGTCCTTTGACTAAAATTGATTAACGTTAAAAAGAAAAAGAAAAAAAAAAAGTTGTAATTTTAGTCGACTAAATTGAGTGCAGTGAACACTGAACAGTTTGAGTGGATCTTTTCTCCAACCCGCGTTTCATTCCGTCTGATTGGATTGTGTGAATTTTCGTCACTGTGTTGTTTTCATTTTCATTTTAGTAATTGCGAAATTGTCAGTCAATTTTAGTTACCATTATAGCCTCGATAAATGGCTTCTATTTTAGTTTTCGTTTAATTTTCATCTGAAAAAAAAATAAATGTTTGGGATAAAAATGACGAAAATTTTTCGTGGACGAAATTATTGCTTCAGTGAAAGTGGCTGGGAGTAAATGAGTTCATCAATTAATCAATAAGTGGTTCAGATAATTGACGGATGGAAGTCAAAGAATGCTATTCTTGTGACTAAGTGGCACATTGTACAACTATTAAAAAATTAGAATATTTAAAAAAAATACATAAAAAAAACAAAAAAAAACGGTGGCATAATTATGCCAAATGAAATGTAGTTAGTTATAACTACTTCAACATAAAATTTGTTTTTTTCTATGTCAAGTTTCTATGTCAACTGCTGAAAGTGAGCCAGGAACGTCTCAGTAATCACAACTTAGCTGTCTGTCATTTTCCACCTCAGCTCTTTGAAGAGTTGAGAACAATAGGTTTGATTGACAGGCAAAAGTTGGAGTGGAGAGGGGGGGAAAAGGGGGCATGATTTCTGAAATGTACAGTTAGGCAGATGCAATCAGAGGCTCCTCCAATCAACACGAACGGCAGCCATCTAACGGAAGTGCTCGCTAACGAGGCTCACCTTCGACAGGTCTCCCAGCTCGGGTCGCTCCCAGCCGAGCTTGTCCAGGACGCAGTTGTCGAAGGCGTGCTGTTGCTGGCGGCAACGGCGCAGCTCGGCCAAATCGCTATAGTCCAGACAGGTCCAGTACTCGGTGAATGACTCGGCGCAGTTCCCCTTGATTTGCCTGACAGGCACACGTGAACAACATAGGAAGTATGTCACGGCTTTCGCTATACTAGTGGCGGAAAGACATAATTACACTCACTGATAAAATAGAAATAAATGGCGGTTTACAAGGGTTCTGTTTTTAACTCATTTACTCCCAATAACGTATAAATAAGTTTTTTTTTATGTTCTAAGTGTCCCAAAGACATATTTATACGTTTTTGTTTGTTTTTTATGCTTGAGCATACAGAAGGCTTTGATGCAGCCTCTCAACTGCAAAGAATGGTTGCAGAAATGGTAGTTATTACACAAACGGCCAGCAGGTGGCAGCAGAGCAAAGTAGATCAACCAGGGCCATGTAGAAAAAAAGCTAAATTACTTACAATTTTAAATAGATTTGTGAAAACTGATGAAACTTAGCTCTCTTCTAATGCTAATTGCTGCAAAACGGAAATAGATAGAAACATACTTTTTTTTTTTCCTGATGAAAGAAGAGACTTTAATCTTTCTTTTGATAGGTTCCATGCTTTTATAGCAATAGAACACAATATTCTGTGGGCCTTGCAAAATCAGTCAAACTCCAGTAAAACAGCCGGGAGCGAACGGGACTGCTTCTGTGAAAATGGCGGCGAGTGAATGAGTTAATTGGCCTGGTGCAACAATTCAAAACACGTGAGGCTTTTTAGATGCTTTATGTCCACTTGCTCAGTATAACCAACATACTCACTTTCTGATAAGGCCGAACAATCAAGCAAAATCAAATCGACTCAAATCGCAATGTAGTAGAATGCAAATTTTATTTTCAAACTTTATTTTATATAGATGTATTTTGTATTTATTTATTTATAGGTTCAGAGCTTTAGAAGTGCACTCCACATGTTTGGTTGTAGTGATAGAGGCACAGATTGGTTTGCATTATTGTGGTTGTGATCTGATTTATGCAACGTGTATGGAATCGATATGCTTTTGTGTTGAAGTTGGTGTAATGAACACTTACAAGATAACTTGAGATTTGTCCCTTTTATGTACCTGAAGAAATTGAGTGCACACGCGTTGACTTTCCTCCCTTCTTCGAGACACTTGCGAGGGTCCTTTTCCTCCCAGCGGCAGAGCATGAACTCTTTGTTGGGTTTGTCACACTGGGAGCCGTAGTGGTGAGCGGCCGCCTTCAGCACCGCAGATGAGACATTGATCTGGTTGTGCGTCCACGAAAAAAAAAAAAAAAAAAAGAACGACAATCAACTGACACATTTACATGACAAATACGTTTCTTGCAGTAGATTGCGGCAAGCTACAAACAGTTAGCCATATTGCTAACACGCTAGCTTCGTAGACGCGGTATAACTTCCAATTCGCGCTGCTGCTCACCTCATCCACGTTCAGCTCCTGCAAAGTGGGGATCTCCACCGGCATGGCTGCATGCGTGTGTAACAAAGCACACGCGGAAGATCCGACAACACGGACAAAATTTTCAAGGTCTCCTCGTCTAGCTCCGGACGAGCGACGGAGCGGCGGAGAAGGTCAGTTTTCTCTTCAAACGTCTGTCAACTAGGAGGCGCGTGTGGATGACGTAGGGACGAGCGACAGTACACAGAACACGCATGCGTAGTGGGGATCTGGGTTAAAAATAAATAAATAAATAAAATAAAATAGTGTTTTTGTAAATCTGACTGGTCTAACTTTATAGTTTATGTATATTTTTCTTCGTGAAAATATTTCAAAAACATATATTATCACAAGACGAAACGTTCATTTGACACAATACTGACTTTGGATGTCATGTTGCCATGGTAACTGTACACTCCGACAACATATAAGTGACTCTAAAACTGTTGAACGTTTTATGCACGTCATTGCGACGGTCTGTTTTGTCTACTTAAACTATTATTCTTCCTTTTGGGGAAAAACACCATTTTCTATCGTTTTGTCATAGTAAAGTGGAGCGAGAAACAACTTTTGAGGAAACTGATCATTAAAAAAGAAGGAAAAATGGAGCTTACCGGAAGCAGTTATGAAGGGCCTACTCTAAATAGCAGGTAAGTACGAGCTATTTCAATTTCATATGCTTGATGGATGGACGGACGAATGGGTGGATGATACAACATCCTGTGTTTCCTGTCCAATTGTCACAGTATCAGTATTTTGGAGGAAGCCAATGTACCGGGTGAAAACCCACAAAAGAACAAAAAGACGAAGCAGACTTATTTTCTATTTATTTATTTATTTATTTATTTATTTATTCGTTTGTTTGCTTGTTTATTTATATTTAATTACTTTCTATTTTTTAACTTGTATTTATTTTCAATTATATTTTTTTCTATGCCTACAAGTGATGCATGTATTGTTGTTAATGGACATACAGGCACAGTGGACTCCTATTTTTAAGGCATAGAGACTAAGACAGACCGCAAAGAGCGAAAATCAGCAAATAATTGACACATTCCTACAAATGCTAAAGCCCAATATTTTGTGAAAAAATCAAATAAGTTCACTAAAAAAAAATTAATAATAATTGAATAAACGTGGATTTACAATCAGGACTTATAGATAGCCTACCCTCCAAAAAATATGTGATTGCCAAACCATGAATATGAGGAAGCCACATGTAGTTACATCATAACTTCGGATTGCTTCACTTATTGTGATATATTAACCTGACTTTCATAGTCTACAATGACTCCAGTGTGTAAACTAAACACTGTAGTACAATATTTAAATCAGGTAGAAGTCAGTGCAAATGTAGAAAATAGAGTGCAATTAAAAATGTATGTGTAAGCCTTTGTGCCTATTTATATACAGTATTTGTAAAAATGCTGTGGGCATATCTGTGCACGTATAAGTGCAGCTGTTTGTATGTGCAAGTTGTTTTTTTTGTTTGTTTGTTTGTTTTTTGGGGGGGGGGGTATGAGGGTAGGACTTGATAAGTTTTATTTTACTTTTTTTTCTTCTACTGCCTTTGCAACATGTAAGCTGTGCTTAATGATGGCCAAGTATGTAAAAAAAATATTTTTAATTTAATTTCAGTCCTTCTGTTGTTGGTTTATATGTTCAATAAACAAACAAACAGTATTCATGCATCATTCAGACATACATATTTATGCAAGGTATAAGAATGTTGACATCACGGTGGTCAATTCTGTTGTCAGGATGGAAGGAGAAGGGGAATATACCTTCCCATCCGAAACCAAGTACATAGGTCAGATGAAAGATGGGATGTTCCATGGCGCAGGGGTGCTCCACTTTCCAAATGGAAGTAAATACGAGGCCACCTGGGAGAACGGCATTGCGACGCAGGTGTGTGTTGTTTTTTTTGCGTTTGTGTGCCCGCATCTACTCTTATGTTTCACATCCGTTATACTTAATATTACATCTGCTACATGTTATAGCAATCACTCATTCTCGTAGCAGCTATTAGGTTTCCCTGTGTCATGCTTGACAAAGGTGTATTCTGTCCTGCCCACGTGCATTTACAGCAGCAATCATTGCAATTATGATCGTCAATTCAGACGAGGGTCACTTCAAATGATAGTCATGGTGAACTGTGACGAAACTCAGCCAAGACTTCCCTGCACCTGCATTGATGCAACGCAGTCAACCTTGGATAAGCAACACGGCTTTAGTCTGACCAAGAGCTTTTTATAGGAAAAACAATTAAAAAAAAAAAAAAAATAATATATATATATATATATATATATATATATATATATATATATATATAAATAACTAATGTTATTAATCGCACAGACAATAGTTTACACGATTCAATGTGAAATAAAATAACTATCTAGGACATGCAGCAACATAAACAAAAATGACCAGGCCACTTATTTTTTACTAGGCAGATTTCATAGGGGTCGAAGGTCAATTAAAATGCCCTTCAGGTGTAGTTTATTAAGTGATACAATTTGGAGGTCAACCCAAATGTATTGCACCCACATAATAGTCCTTAAATGTCATCCAAAAACTTGGACTTCAAGCCATCCTCTTAATAGATATCAGCAGAGCTCAAGATTTCAGCTCAGTGAGCAGTGGTGGCCTGGGTGGGCCAATTTATTATGAAAAGCCATATTATATTTTTAATGGGTGGGCCATGTAAAATATATAAAATATTGTGGGGGGGTTTTGTTCTATATTTTTCATAATTATTTTTTTGTTAGAAATGTAATTATTTTACAATATTTTTATATAAAATTAAAAAAATATTTAAAATACATGCATTATTATTTTATGCTTGATTTACTAATCATTTATTCAATAAATTTAGTTTTCAATGAGATGAGATATAAAATAAATTAAAATGGCATTTAATAAATGTAAAAAATGGCTGAATTAATGCAACACATATTACAAGACTTGTGATAAAGTAAATGCTCCGTGGGCCCAACTAATGAATGGAGTGGGCTGTATGCGGACCGCAAGCCATACGTTGCCACCCACCCCTTATCTTGTACATGGAGCAACATAAATCAACCACATTGCTTCATTTTTCCTGGCTGTGACTCAGTTCAACATAACTTGTTGTTCGGCAGAATGCTCAATGGCCAACCACCCCCCCCCCCCCCAAAAAAAAAAAAAAAAGTTTCAATGGAATCTCCTTAGTTGAATACTGCCAATATTATTTATATTAAAAAAAATTTAAAAAAAAGTACAGCCGAATTTTTGATGGCAAATATACCTCAAAAGTTGTATCAAACGTGTACTAAACCTTCATTTTGTAAGACGTAAATAAATCTTTTATTTTATGTGGAATTTTTGTTGTTTTAAATAGACCAATGTGGAAGTCAAGTGGAAGCAAAGAATTCAACTGTGCCAATTGTGTAGAAAAAAATTTTTTTTAAAAAAATCTGCAACATAGGAATTACAAGACTAATTTATTTGTACAATGTATATTTTTTTCATAATTGACTCCATGCTTTCGAATGAATGTCATATCTGACTGGGGCACTGCCCCGAAAGTAGCGTCACCGCTCTTTCTGACAAGTAACAAATGATCCGGGGAACTCGTCCACCTTTCTCATGTCTTAGTTACAAGCTTTCCAACCTCACAACAAAGGAAAATCAAATTAAATAAAATTACCACCGTAATCTCAATGGACAGATTCATGCTGGCTTGGTTACAAATGAATGCCATCAATTTAGAACAGTCCCGTTTGCTCCGTTTTCCATGTAGAAACAGATGCAATGCAATTTTTGTGATTGTGATTGCATTGTTTACTTAGCAAAGTAGCTGTTTCTAATAAGCAAAATTCTCTAACAATGTTTTTTTTTTCTCTTATGAGCTGTTGTCTCTTCCCACATAAATACAAACACACATATACCGTAGACATCAGTTGTCTCCCATTAGTCGATCCATGCAGAGTGGAATGTCCATCTCTGCCTTGAACCAAAAACAAGCATGGAAAGACGCACAATTCTTGTGTGTGGCTTAGAGCGCCTTAAGAGTGACATTTTTAAAAACAGCGGCTTATAGAATGTTTTCTTAAATTGTTTCTGGAGTTAGCACATAAACCCCCGGGGTCTCACTTGTAATAATTTTGGTTGGAACTAACAAACAGCACCAGTGAGTGAGTGCACATTGTTCTGATGAGGTTTTGCTGTTTTTCCACACATCAAATAAAAAAAAATAAAGTATTAAATAAATGTTCAATCTGTATGACGTTTCAATGTCTTCCACTATGATTCCTTAAAAAAAAAAAAAAAAAAAGGGAGCATTCACCTTTGCCGACGGGCTGCCATACCAAGAGAAAGACTGGGATTACTGCGACGGCAACGACAGACGCTTCTACACTGAGAGATGCAACGGCCTTCGACCAGCAGGTTGACACGGTTCTCATTTGATCAGCCGCTAAGACTTAATTTTAAGATTGAGTGATGCGATGTTTTTCATGAAGGCGAATCCCAGCTTACAGACCTGCATCCTCCGCGTGTCATTCCTGATGGCTGTTATGACTGTGGAGATGGATTCTATGACCCCACTACAAGAATTATCACTTCCTATGACGGCGCTTTCCTCAGGACGGCAGGTGAGACAAACCGTTTTGTTTCAGACTGAGACCAGTTTGAGTATACTCAACTCATCACTACTCTTACTAGACATTTGTATTTTCCAGAAGCATTTGTTGTTTTCATCATAATGCCTGAACAGGGACTTGAACCCTGGACCCTCAGATTAAAAGTCTGATGCTCTACCAACTGAGCTATCCAGGCTCTGAATTGAGGTTTCTAAGTGAAATTGATGGTCCTCAGTAATGGACTTGGGAGACTACGAATGGTTAAAGTAGCTTTTATCGATGGACTGAAGTAGAGATAGACCGATACGGTGTTTTCGGGGCCGATATGATACCGATTATTAGTAGTCAAGGACACCGATAGCCGATATTTGCAGCCGATATTCATTTTCACTAAAAAAAAAAAAAAAAAAAAAAAAAAGGGCAAATTTTAGCATCAAAATCTGGGAAAAAATACAAACTCCAGCTCTTAATTTTTTTTCTTTTTTTAATTTTAAAGCATATGTTTATTGAGCAAGTTTTAGGGTTAGTAAAATGTTTTATTTATTTATTTATTTATTTTTTAATTAACAAGGTCTGGGCTCTCCCAGGGGCAGGAACATGTTTTCAAAAGTTAAATAAAAACAAATTGTTTTCTACATGAAATAAAGTATTCCAAAATATCTGATGCATACATTTTTACATACCTCAGTTTTAATTTCAAACAAAAACAGAAGGTGCAGAGAGTTCCCAGGGTCGGCAAAAATGCAAATGAAAACTTACATATATATATATTTTTGTTTAATTTACATTTAAATTAGCAATGCAATGATAAGACGTTGAATCGGTAAGACTACCGAATCAAAAAAAAAAACTCAGGGGGAAAAAAAAAAAAAAAAAAAAAAAAAAAAGTAAGACTACCGAATGAACAATTCTGAGCTCTTTTAAAAAAAAAAAAAAAAAAAAAAAAAAAAAAAAAAAAAAAAAAGGTACAACAGCAGTTCAGTCAACTCAAAAAATAACCACTGCTACGTCCAGTCCCAGTTCAATTGTCCTTCTGTATTCAATCAGTAGTATCCTTGCTAAAGAGTGTTTTTTTTTTTTTTTAACGAAAAATACTCCTGTATGGATTTATTTTCCAACTCAAGGAAGTGTAGGGGCATTTGTCAGAGCGCGTGTAAACTCGGGATTTATTGCCTCATGGCTTCCCGTCCAGGATGCAATGATGATGAGACGGGGAAGAAAACCCCCTAATCCGGAGCGGGGAACATCTCAACACAGTAAGGAAAGAGGAAAGAGTGCGTGCATGTCGCTGTTTGAAATGGTGGAGGACAAGGTGCAACTCACCTACGCTTACCCTACAGGCCTGAATGGATTCGACGATAGATCTAGTAAGCTAATCTTCACTCCGTTTGAAGGACTCCTCAGCCTCCTTAGTTACCGTTGCTATCAAACATTCCTGCCTGGCACAATGCCAAGATGAAGAACAATAGGATCTTCAGCCAATATTCCCCCAAGAGGTCATGGGTTATTTTTGGCTCTCACAGGAGACCACACTTACTGTACCGTGGCTATACCGAGGTGGAAGAAAGTCACATGTGCAAGTCATATGTAAGTCTCAAGTCTTAAACCTTCAAGTTCTCAAGGAAGTCCCATGTGACTCTGGCAAAAATCAAAAGTCAGGTCAAGCCATTATTCGGGCTGTTAACAAGTCAGGAGTCAATTCGTCCAATCTTGGCTGTACTAAATTGTTCATAATTATGGGTGATGGTCCCTAATTTGTTTCCGTATTGTCCGTTAAAATTGCCTTTTCAATTGAATGCATAAGCAACGTGACGTTTACGTTGACCAGCTTTAGGTTCGCTGAACTGTAAAGTTAAAGTATCTTTTATCGAGTTTTTAGGCCCCACGTGCAGTACTATTTTTATTTTATTTTTTTTATTCAGGGTGTTTTTCACAAAAATTAACTGTTGTTGCTATTTTTGGCCACTGGTGGGCGCACTGACGGCCACTTATATGACATTGTGAAATTTGTCTGTTACTCAGAATTTGATGCAAAAAATTTCACTCACTTTTGTTAAGATATTTCAGATTACTCCGCAATATAATAATAATAATTCTGAATATAGGTGTAAGTATTTGCACCAAAAAACACAGGAAATATTTTGGACCTGTTATTTATAGCTTAATGTGGCTGAGGTCAGAAGTCCATTGACTTGAGTAGACTTTGCACTATTCTTTTTTTTTTTTTTAAATACTTTCAATTAACTCATTTACTCACAGCCATGTTCATTTCCCTTCGCTCCCAGCTGTTTTTACTGGATTTTGAAATATTTTTGCAAAGGCCACAGAACATTGTGTTCTATTGCTATAAAAAGATGGAGCTACTAAATGAGGGATTAGAATCTCTTTTTTTCATCAGGAAAAACAAAAACAAAAAAAACACAACTATATTTGTATCTGTTTCCGTTTGGCAGCAATTAGCATTAGAATATAGTTAAGTTTTATCAATATTCACATTCCTGGTGAAAACACTTTCAAAAGGAGCTTGTTGCAACATAGCCCTGGCTGATCTCTTAGCCTCTGCTGCCACCTCCTGGCCGTTTTTTGTAATAAGTACCATAGCTTTAAGCCACCTCTTCATGTCAGAAGCTGCATCAAAGCCTCCTCTATGCTCTTGCGTTAAAAAAACATATGTTTTTGGGAATGCAGGAGAAAGTATTAAAAAAAAAAAACGTTTTTATGTTTGTATGAGTTAATCAGGAAAATATATTGTGATTTTGTTTCAGAAGATAAAAGATAGAGTAAAGTATATTTATGTCCTATAATCGTACATAGAGACTCTTCTGCGAGCCAACCTGAAAGTCTCCCTGATTTTCTTGACGTGTGAGTGACTGAAGTGCAAATTAGAGGTTTGGACTCCGGGTTATTCTTGCCAACATGTCAAAGTGCCTTTTAACGGACCCCTCAGACCCCAAAACTGCTCTGCAAATATGTGAGCGCCGTTCAGCCAATTTGAACTCCGTTCGGAACATACTGCGCTTATGAACTGATGAGTGGCTGGCAACAGGCAGCAAATATTTACATTTTTTTTATTGGTGTTTGTCACTTGGCAGTGACCAGCAACAGCAGCAGTGACTTCAACTTATAAGTGCATGAAACCACTGAATTTATTAAACTCGTTGGCAATTAACTCATTCACTCCCAGCCGTTTTCACTGAAGCAACCCCGTTCCGTTTTACTGGATTTGGACTGATTTTTGCAAGGGCCACAGAATATTGTGTTCTACTGCTATAAAAACATGGAACATACCAAAAGAAAAAGTTGAGTCTCTTCTTTCATCAGGAAAAAAAAAAAAAAAAATAGTATATTTGTATCCGTTTTGCAGCAATTAGCATTAGAATATAGCTAATTTTCATTATTATTCACAAGATTCTTGCTGCAACGTGGGCCTGGTTGATCTCTTATACTCTGCTGCCACCTGATGTCCGAATTTTGTAATAACTACCATTGCTTTTAAGCGACCTCTTCAGGTCAGAGGCTGCACCAAAGCCTCAAACCCTGCTCAAGCATTTAAAAATAAAAAAAAAATAAAAACGTATAAATACATCTTTGGGAGCAAATGAGTTAATGAGAAAGTTACCCATGCAGTTGTAGAACCAGATTAGCGTTACAATTTTTTTTTTTTTTTTTAATATATATGAAACAAATTATGTATAGGCTGAAGCTAATTTGTAAACACTCTTTTGGCAACATCGCAGGCAGCTGCAGGGCGACCATATTGTTTGGCGCACCTTCCTGTTTCTGGGATAAGCACTTCCCTTTGAAAGTGCCTGCACTGTGAAAAAAAAAAAAAACATTCACGTGCCAACAAAAACACCTCTGGTGACTTAACCGCAGCCCCTCCCCTTTTGTCCCAGTCGGTCTGAGGTGTTCCACGGACAGATAACATCAACCTGGGCCTTGAGAAGTGGAATATTTGAAACGCTGGCTGCGCACACTTTGTACATCTGCGGACATAAAACACCATTTGGGTGGAATCCAAAGAGCGGTCGCGCATGGATGATCATTTTTAAGATGCGTATCAGACCAGACGCTGTTTTGTTGTGTGATATTATCATAGAAGTGGATTGGGCGCAGATGACTTACACATGTACTGTTGCATTCCATGTGTTGACATTCGGTTCTCACAACAAGATTTGAAGAGTTCAAACGCAAAAGCAGATGTCTCCATTTATTGTGGACTGAGGAAAATGAAGTTTCTCTATGTTTGGTTTCAGGTTAAGGCTAATATTTTTTAATTTTGGATATTGTTAAAGTTAATTCTAAATTAAGCAATTAACAACATTCACTCCCAGCCATTTTCACAGAAGCAGTCCAGTTCGCTCCAGGCTGTTTTACTGGATTTTGCAAGGCCCACAGAATATTGTGTTCTATTGCTATAAAAGCATGGAACCTACCAAAAGAAAGATTAAAGTCTCTTCTTTCATCAGGAGAAAAAAAAAAAAAAAAAAAGTATGTTTCTATTCCCCTTTTGCAGCAATTAGCATTAGAATATAGCCAAATTTCATCAATTTTCACAAATCTAATTAGAATTGTATTTCGGCTTTTCAACATGGCCCTGGTTGAGCTCCTTTGCTCTGCTGTCACCTACTGGCTGTTTGTGTAATAACTACAATTCTCTTCAACTGTTCTTTGCCGTTGAGAGGCTGCATCAAAGCCTTCTGTATGTGTTAGCATAAAAAACGTATAAATACGTCTTTGAGACACTTAACACTTAAAAAGTGTATTTATACGTTTTTGGGAGCAAATGAGTTAAGTCTAATTTTGGGGGTGTTCGAAACAACTGAGTATATCAGTATGAATGGTTTTCTGTCAGTATGACCATCAAACAACCAAAAGTGTTGCATTTATATTGTTGAGTATGTTAACCGATCTAAAGTGTTGAAAATGACTATTTTGGAGTTACTGGTTAATTTTTTTTGCCTTTGACAGTGAAACAAAACTATTCATTGATTGCACAGTTACCCTCTTCCTTGCCATTACAGGACGACATGTTCTTGGTTTATGTGCGACAACAAAATGTTGAGAATATTTATTTCCCGGCCACCTGTGTCTTCAATTTAAGCCAACTTAAATCGCCAGCACCCAATTTGAAGAGGACGCCATTACCGAATACGTGAACGGGGGGGGGGGGGGGGGGGGGGGGGGGGGTCAATCTAATCATCATTAATGCAGGTTTTAGGGGTCTCCTCTTGACCCGGTGACGAGGTACATGCGGGCTACGATGATTACATTTTACAGCCACAAAGACGGACGGAAAATGTTTGCAGCTGCTGATAAGTTCAATTGACCAAACCAAACCCCAACCCCCCCCCACCCAAGTAGTCTTCCTCCTGATCAGGTAGGAAGAAGATTGGGGGAGTTTTGTGCTTGAAGTGGCTGTTAGCGTTGACGCCCGTCGCTGCCAAATTACACACAATCAGTCGTCGACCGGGACCTGCCTGCTAACCCCCCCCCCCCCCCCCCCCCCCCCCACCCCCACCACAATGGAGCTCCACGCGCGCTACAACCTTTCGGGGTGAGGCCTGCGCAGCGCTCAAGTGCATGCAGCTGCGCGCGCTCCAGAGAAGGGCGACTTCCCCTGCAATTAGCTTCACATTTCACTCGTAACAATTGACGAACTGCAGCATTATCTGCTCCTCTGGCAGTCCTTTTTTGGCAGAACACACACACAAAAAAAAAAGGGGCAGCCATTTTGTGAGGGGTTATTGTTTACGGGTGTCTGAAGTGGCTGTGAGAAGTTATTTTCTCCTAATTGTGAGGCTTATCTTGATTGGACGAAAATTTACCAGCAACCTGAATGGCACTTCACTGCTCAAGCTGCCTTTTACACACACAAAGTGACCTGCGTTTTTAATTTTTCAGCTCAGTCGCCATTATGCCTCCTTTCATGCCGTGCGCGATTACGATTCAGTTAACAGACCGATAGAGTTTTAAATGTTGGTCAAGCGGAAGACATTTTCGGGAGGCCCCGCCGTGCTTAAATTTGATGTGCAGTGAGTGAACCCCCGTCTATTGCGGGGGATACATTCCAGACCCACCTGCTATATACATGAAACTCCATGATACATACCAGATAAAAAAAAAATAAGTTTAAAAAATAAAAAAAATAAAAAATCATTTTACACCTTGCAGTTCTTGTAAAGAAAAATTTGAGGTTGACTTCCCATTTAATTACGATGTGAAAAATGTCCCCAGACGTACTAAAACTCAAGTAAACATTTAACATAAATTACATTTTATAAAAACTCAATGTCAAATGTGTTTGTTTTTTTTGTGTTAACAGATGACTCTGAACATGAATGGATAGTGCGAACCTGTCGAGTGGCGGAGGATCCGATTCCTGAGTCCTTCCTAGAAGAGGTTTCCTGTGTTTTCAACTTGGGAGGCGAGGAAGAAGATGAAACTGAAAATGAAAATGAAACCAACATTACAATAAACACAGTGGAACCTCCAAATTTATAATTCAAAGAAAAACTGAACAATGTTCTTACCTCAATCCCCCAAAATGTAAATGACAAAACAGGCTAACCTACATGCTAACGTTAGCTTACAGTGTAGCTGTACATTTTAGCTCTGATTGTAGATTCCAACAGCACTATTTTTGAAGGACATGTACTTTCACTGATAATAAAAGCTAATTGCAAATACGTAATTACGTTATATTGTCGGGCTGGACATGACAGGGGAAACACAGGAGACACCAACACGCAGACGCTACACCTAAAAGAATAAACAAAATGGAGCCACCGCTCCCGACGCACCGACTGTCAAAGTGCACCAAATGAACACTGACTGGTCAAACCTGTAGCAACGATTGTGGCGAAGGTCCTAAACCAGAACCAACCAAACTAAAGCGGCACAGAGACTGCGTGGCACCGAGGAAGACCGCAAAAACCACTGAAACCAAACAGACAGCACCGCCTCTCTCCCTGGCGGCAACAGAACTTAATAGGTGGTGCCACACCTGAACTGAGTTTGACAATCAGGGCTCTCCCGCACCCTGATTGGTCAGTCGAGCCCCGACGCCCACCACTCAACCATGCACACCTGAAACAAACGTAACAACGTGGGCCGTAACATTTTCATTTTAAGATTATAACTCTATAGTATTTTATTTTAAATTATATTTATATATAATTTAATAATAATATAAAAATGCGTATTATTCAGAAAAAGTTTTTTTTTTTTTTTACAATCTAAGACTTATGGGTGCTTCTTAATATCAGGATTTAAAAAATGTACGATTTTATATCAAACATTACTGTATCACATGTTTTATTATTATGAAAATCACTCGTCATTTCTTTTCATTATAATTCTAACTTGTATATGCGAGTATGAGGATGTATTATTATTGTTGTGTATGTCTATGAAACAGCAGTAAGAAAAGCCCTCTTGTTTCCAAATTGGGTACGAGTCACAATTTTCTTGGTCACTTGTTGCTAGGCAGAATTCAAGAAGACCCTTTGTGGCCCATGACTCAATGAAAAACCGTTTCAAAAACGTCCTTATTCCAAACGGTCGGGAAATATAAAATATTTCCCTCCGTCCATTTGCCCTCTTGGTCATAACAAAGAAGAGTTTCACAACTACTGTCAGCAAATTGTTTTATTTTCTGTCAATATGAGTTGATGCACAGTTTGTGTTGAAGTATCCGTTGCTTGTATTTCTTTCTTATTCCAGTCACTCTGTGGTGCAAAAAAAAAGGACGATGTCGTCTGATTTTGTTTGCTAGCCACTCATTGACCACAAATCCATCACATTCTGTTTTATTGCATTTGTTTACACAAAACATTGATGGTGTACAGTCTATCAAATAAACCTTTACGTTTTCATTTCATTGTTGTTTCTCTCATTTTATTTTACAAAAAAAAAAAAAATCAAACAAAAAGTGCTTTACAGGGATTTTTCTTTTTTTTTTTTTTCATCTCAATAAATACAAGGACGTTGAGGTTCACGTTGGATCCGCTTCTCGGCGTACATGATGCACAGACCTTCCCCAACACGCGTACACACGCACGCACACACGAAAAAAAAAAGTCACATCTTACTAGAATGTTCCATTGATGTCAGTTTTGTACCAATACTGTTTCACTCCAAGCAAAAACAGGCATTATTTTATTTCTTTTCTTTTTTTTTTTTTTTTTAAAGGAATGATGAGTTTGACCACCAGTATGCAGTCTGTATAAAGAAACCTGAAATTTAAGAAATACTCCGACTTTGTGCTTTGCGGTCATCCTTCATTTTTAGCCATTGAAACCAATTGACAATTGGAAACGAGGCCATCCATCACAAAACGGTGAGTCATTATGTAGGGTGAACGAATTTCATTTTTGGTGGACTTCCAAGGTGAAGTGGTGCCGCCCACCACCGAGCCACTGTGACAAATCGTCCTCGCGCCCGCTCCGGAGGCGTCGGTCCTTGTGCTCGAGTCGCTTCCCAAGTCAACGAACGATCAATCGCGCCATACGCGAGGAGGTCGGAATACTTCTTTTCTCTCTCTCGCTCTCCTCCGAGCCGACTCCCGCTCGACCTCGCGGTCGCCACGCGGGCGTCAGTGATTGGAGGTCAAGGGTCAGGGCGCGGGGGGTGGGGTTTGAGGGGGTTGTAAGAGGTCGGCGCGGTGGAGGTGCGCTAGCGGCTGAGGGGCAGCTGGGGCAGTGACATGGCCTGATGGGGGAGACTCTGGGAGGTCAACACGGAGAACGGGTGACCTGTAAACACGCACAAAACTACTGTAAAATTGTGTAATACGGGACTGTCTCAGAAAATTTGAATATTGTGATAAAGTCATTTATTTTCTGTAATGCAATTAAATAAGCAAAAATGCCATACAGTCTGGATTCATTACATATCAACTGAAATATTGCAAGCCTTTTATTGTTTTAATATTCCTGCTTATGGCATTTTTTTTTTTTTTTTTACTTGGTCTGAGGAAATATTCCAATATTTTATATAGATAGGATACTTGAGTTTTCTTAAGCTGTGAGCCATAATGAGCAATATTAAAATAATAAAAGGCTTGCAATATTTCAGTTGATTTGTAATTAATCCAGAATGTATGACATTTTTGTTTTTTTAATTGCATTACAGGAAATAAAGAATTTTATCACAATATTCTAATTTTCTGAGACAATCCTGTATGCATGCAAAGAAACAAGTGTTTTATATATATTATTCATTATTTATAGAAATGTGTTTTAAATTTGCTTTTAT
Source organism: Festucalex cinctus (assembly GCF_051991245.1). Classification (NCBI taxonomy): domain Eukaryota; kingdom Metazoa; phylum Chordata; class Actinopteri; order Syngnathiformes; family Syngnathidae; genus Festucalex; species Festucalex cinctus. Next base: position 22,051,389 of record NC_135425.1, read on the forward strand.
TGTTTATAGCTTTACATTGTTTTATTTATACATTTTTTTAATTTTATTTATGAAAATATGTCTTCTTTATCTAATAATATTTTTGCACAATTATTTGAATGATTCATAATTTTTATAGCTAAAGTTTTGTATTTTCATTATTATTATTATTATTATTATTATTATTATTATTATTAAAATAATGAAGTACATGTTTTTTGGGGAATTTTTTTTAATGAATAGCTGCAAGTGAAAAGTCTTGCGTGTTTTCATTATAATTATTTTATTTGAAGATTTTAAGTCTATAGTATTTTATTTTAAAGTATATTTATATATAATTTAATAATAATATAAAAATGTGTATTCAGAAAAAGATTCATTTTTTACAGTCTAAGACTTATGGGTGCTTTTTTTAATATTAGGATAAAAAAAAATCAACTGTATTATATCAAACATTACTGTAGCATATGTTTTATCGTTTTGAAAATCACTCGTCATTTCTTTTCATTATAAGTCTCGCATTTATATGTGAGCATGAGTGTGTATTATTATTGGGTATGCTTATGAAATTCATGTACATACGCTATTGACAAATGTACGTATGTTAAATTTGTATTTGCTACTTGTTTATTTTTATATGTTTATACGTTCAATAAACAAAACCAAAAAAACTTCAAGTCATAAGTATAAAAAATTAAATTATTACAATTCTAACAATTAAATATTAAGACTACTTAAATCATTTTATTTGCAAACAGAGTCAAGTCAGTATTTATTTTTATTTTAGACTTGTGTTATTTGTGCATTGTTTCTAATTGTGAAAATCTTGCAAATTGCAAGCAAAAATCAGAACATCGGACAAGCTAAAAAAAAACGACGTACTGTCGATGTATCCGTGCAGGGCGACCATGCGCGCCCGGTCAGGGCTGCCGAAGGGCGAGTAGTGAAGCTCATCGGGCAGGGACGAGGGTATCCTGGACTGGGGGTGACCCTGCGGGCCCCCGCCGTGCTGTGGCGTGTGCTTTTTGTGTCTGGCTCTGCAGTTTTGAAACCACACCTACGAAGGGTCGACGAACCGCTTGATTACGTGTCGCTGCTTCCCGCAAATCTCGCTGATGATTCTGAAAGTTGTCGCTCACCTGAATCACTCGCCTGCTGAGACCCGTCATGTCGGCTAGTTTTTGTAACGTTTGGGCGTCTGGGTTGTTGTCCTGGGCAAACTGGGCCTGCATGATCTGTACAGAAGTGACGTGTTGGTTTAAAGTGGCACGAAGGGACAATTCGATAAATATTGTGTAAAATATTAGAACAAATATCACTGTTAACGTTTCTAATTGAAATCATACTCATCCTATTGTTCTTTCACGGTTTTTATTTATGTATGTCAGGGGTGTCCAAACTTTTTCATTTGAGGGCCACACATAGAAAATGAGAAGGAAGCAAGGGCCACATAATATTATGAAGAGAAATTGTGTTTAGTCCTAAAAATTGTACAAATAATTTATTTGTGCTTTTGCATATTTAGAAAAATGCGACAGTATATAAATCAATTTATTTGTAATATGACAAATTTTTCATTTTAGTTAGTTTTTATTAGTTTTCGGGGTGGTTGTTAATTTTTATTAGTTTAGTTCTTTTAAAAATGCTTAGTTTTAGTTTAGTTTGTTAGTTTCAGTATTAGTATTAGTCTTTTTTTTTAATGTGTATTACTTGTGCACAATATTTAAAAAACACCATGGGAGCGACATCATCTGAAGGTGCTTTTCTATTGGCTGCTGCTAGATGACGTCACTTCTGTGTGACATACTTTCAAAACGTCATTATTCCGCTTTATATCCAAATAAATCTACTAAAAATCACATCTAAAATCATCCACAAAGGCTCATGCATTCAATTAATTACCAAAGACTAAAACGAAGGACGTTTGCTGTAATTATAGTTTAGTTCGTTTTGTAAACATAAAATGTAGTTTTAGTTTTCGTTATTTAAAAAGCATTTTCGTTTTTATTTTATTTCAGTCACAATATTGTTTTTTTGAATTTTAGTTTTAGTTTTTTCATTAGTTTTAGTCCACTTTTTCGATACTCTCCCTTCTTACTTTGACCATCTCCAAACATTTTTGTTTTGTTTATTTTATTTGAACCGAGTCAAATGCCATTTTTAGCATATGTCGCGGGCCACTGAAAAATGGACGGCGGGCCGCAAATGGCCCCCGGGCCGTAGTTTGGACACCGCTGATTTATGTATTAATCATTAAATTCTGTATTCATGTAGTAAATGAATGCATTACATTTTATTTAATTATTAAGTGACATAAATTAATAACAAAACTATAAAAAATTGATAAATACATTTGAATTTATTAGTATACTAAAGTAATGTATGTTGAAATTAGACACAGTCCTTATGATATAAGGGGTACAAGTGTGTACAAAAAACCCAAAACAAGAACAAATATTAAGCAAAGGTGTGTATCTGTAAAAGGTGTTGATCTGTGGAATCATTTGGAAATTGCTCTGAAAAATTGTGACTCAATGCTGGAGTTTAAAAAAATGTTTAAAAGTAAAGTTCAAAAAAATTATCTATGTCAGACCAGAATATGAAAAATGTACATGTGAGTATGTGTAAATGATCTAGATAGGTATTATGGTATATGTTTAGTAAATTTATGTATATATGTTTTTGGTAAATGTGAATATGTTAAGTGCACTTGTGTATATGTGTGTATATGTATGTATGTATATATGTATATGTGTATATATATATATATATATATGTGTGTATGTATGTATATATGTATATATATATATATAACTTGGATTATATATATCATTTATTATTATTATTATTTTTTTTTATTTTTTTAATAATTAGTAAATTAAAATTGTATTAATAATGAAATAAGTTTAAATATATTGAGTAAAAGGGGTAGGACTAGATAAGTTTTTAACTTCTTCCTACTCCCTTTTGAACATGTAAGTTATGATTGATTGAATGATTATTTTATTGGGATTTTCTTCTCTTTTGATTGTTGTTGTTTTCTGTTTTATTTCTGCTGTTCATCTGTTTATATGTTCAAAAAAATAAAAAAAATAAAAAAAAATAAAAAAAATAACAAATATGACAGGACTCTAGATCATGTAAATGTTCGGTGGGCGGGATTAAAGAAAGAAGTTGACCGTATGTGGGCCCCCCCCAGACCATATGTTGTCATATTCTTCCACGTTGCTGATTAAATTATAATCATATTAGGGGTGTTCTATATGTGTCACCTGCAGCTGTTCCGCAGTGAAAGACGTCCGTGCCCTTTTGGCCGGTTTGGGTTGATTATCTTGTTCCGTCGGAACCGCTCCCTCTAATGTGATACCATTGCCTGAAAAAAAAAAAAAAAAAAAAAACACAATTAGCAGATAATTAGTTTTCATTAAATCAAAAATGTTTCCTTTTCGCTACATGGTTATAAATCAGAAAGCTTCGGCAATATTACACAATGTTGTTACAATTTTGTGGTTAGCATTAGCCAGCTATGGCATCGTATAAGTACCATTTGTTTGCCGCTCATCATTTTCTCAAAATGTTGCTGAATATTGAAATATAAGGTCTAAATTGGCCACATTGATTAGCTGATCACTAAACCAAAAACGCAGGTTTCAACCAGAGCCTAAAAAGTGAACGTATGCAAGTCTTAACTCATTTGCTCCCAATAACGTGTAAATACGTTTTTTATGTTTTAAGTGTCCCAAAGACGTATATATACGTTTTTTTTATTATTTTTTTTATTTTTTTCATGCTAGATCATACAGAAGGCTTTGATGCAGCCTCTCAACTGCAAAGAACGCTTGCAGAAATGGTAGTTATTACACAAACAGCCAGTAGGTGGCAGCAGAGCAGGAGCTCAACCAGGGCCACGTTGAGAAAAAAAAAGCTCAATTACTCACAATTCGAAATAGATTTGTGAAAATTTATTCAACTTAGCAAAACGGAAAACATATATATTTTTTTTTTCCTTTTTTTTTTTTTTTTTTTTTTTTTTTTTTTTCTGATGAAAGAAGAGACTTGAATCTTTCTTTTGATAGGTTCCATGTTTTTATAGCAATAGAACAGAATAGTCTGTGGGCCTTGCAGGAAAACAGCCGGGAACGAACGGGATTGCTTTGGTGAAAATGGCTGGGAGTGAATGAGTTTTTAAGCATCAACAATTATGCTAGCTTTTACAAAAATATGGATTTAATTGGACAAAACTACACCAATAAAACTATTTTGGCTAACTATTTGCCTGACAGAACTTTTTATGTTAGCCCTGAGTCTGTGGTTTGTGGTATTTGTGTGCGATTTACTGGTTTTAGCTTCCCGAAACGTCGACCGACCCACTCACCGCTCTCCGCTGCTCGCTTGAGGTTCTCCACCATGGTGTCGTAGTGGATCCTGCACAGCACCTTTTCCTCCACCAGGCCGAACTCCTCCCCCGTGGACAGCTGCCTCTTGCACGAGTAGCACGCGAAGCACGCCAGGTGGTACGCGTTGCCTCTGGCGCGCCTCACCCAGTCGCTGGCGTAGATCTGACGCCCGCAGCGGGCGCACTTAGTACCAAACCTACTGTGAGGGACAGAAGAAGAGAGCGGCTGAGGTACAGGAAACACAACTAGATCTTATCCATCCATTGTCTATAGCAATTATTATCAGAATGATTCCTTTCTTGCTCAATAGATTTGGAATCTTAAATCTTACTTCCTGAAATCATGCTGCGCAACTACTACTTTCACAAATGTTTCAGTTTATACTTCATGGAGGACTGAGGGAACATTGGAGGAGGATGTGGTCGACATTAAAAGTCTCACATTTGAGCTTTGAATGCAAACAAATTAACACCTGTAATTTCCTGAGTGATGCCCCAAACCTTGAAATAAACAAACACAGTAACACGCATTTACAGTAGAGTACGCTATGGCAGTTTCCCAGAGTTAAAGATGAAAAAAAGAAATGGATGACATCACTCCCTGTAACGACTGTAACCGATAGCAACACTGAGGTCAGGCGACGTTAAACGGGAAGGAACGGTATAGAGTGGGAGTGGGGATGTTTGAGGGGCACGAGGCCAAGCGGATGAGAGGTTTTGGAAAGAGAACGTAAACATGGCGAGGACAACAAATGATTAATGACGGACGCAGCTGAAATGAGGCGTTAATATCTGAAATAAACACGTGCTGCTTTTTGGAAGCGTTCACCTGGTGGTAAATGTATTTGAGGACAGAAGGAGACAAACACTGTGGTGATGGAGGCAGAGCAGACTCCACTTTTGTTGGTTTAATGACGCTAAAGCACTGAATTGTAACATCTTTCGTGCAAATGTAACATAAAAGTTCATTCATTCCACAGTTTTATTAGTTAATTAACATGAAAAAATAAATACATGAATGCAATGAAATGTGGATAAGGTGTTTAAAATGGTATGCGTATGATTGTTTTCATGTAAGCATCCTAGCTAGCTAGAATGGCTAACAAGAGCGGCGAGCGGGAGAAGCTAGCAAAAGCTAGCGAGATCATGGGACTCGGTGAAAACCACATGCTGGCACCAACTGTGGAAGGTTTTTTTTTTTTAACATGAATGGATTATTAGTTCACCACTAGATGGTGCTAAAGCCTACACTGTCCCTTGGCTTTCGCGCTCTGGCAAATGTTTCCATAGAAACCTGACGTAGCATCAACACAGAACACAAATGGATCGATTAGCATTAAACCTGCACTAAACCTTGAATCTTATAAGGATTGGATTTTTTTTTTTTTTGTGGAAAAACTATCATACCTCATCTGTAACATCAGATCTAACAGTTTCCCACAGACATGTATCCATGTTTTCAAGGTGTATGAATAATTTTGTCCATTATGCTATATGTTGCCAGTAGGGGTTGCACTGATTAGTTGACATTATTTCTCCCCATTGAAATTCAAAGCTTCAAGTCGACTAACTTTTTAGCATCTCCCAAATTAGCCACTTTACAGAGGACTTACGACTTGCCAAATCTCTGGCCAACAAGGCGACACATCCTCCATTTGTCTGCGAGGATCTGAGAGTACAAAAACAAGTTAGTCGCAGATGAGAATAGCGGTCACGCGCACTAGCTACTTTTGGCTACTCCGATAGCAGCTAGTCTTACAATCATGCTAGTGCTACAGTGGGACTGGTGGCACAAAGTGAAGCTCAGTCCTTCTTAACAAAATGTTATGTTAAAAAATACTCATACAACTAACTATATTCATGGTGTGCCGTTTTACAACATGGCATGGAACACAATATGAGACCAGCCGGCTTATTCATCGTAATGGTGAGTTGTATTTGTAATCATTTGTTTTTATTTGTTTTTACACCGCTCCATTAAAATATGTCTTCACGACACTGGTTTTGTCCCGCTTTACTGTGCTGAAAAATATCAGTGACATTATTCATATCAACTTTCTGACTTCACCACTCTAGATAAACAAATAGTACAATGGCAACACGTGACAAATTTTTTTTTATGGGGGACACAAAAGTCAATGCTGCTCATAATATCCACGACTGAACAAAAAGCAGGGAAAAGCTATGATGGATTATGAGAAGTGAAGAGACAAAAGCAAAGTGAAGGAAAGGGTGAATTAGAGATTGGGGGTGGGGGTGCGGGGGGGATTTGCAGTGGGGGAAGTACAAGGGCCGCCACTTGAGTGGGTTTTGGCAGAGAACCAGCCCACTCAAGTCCACTCTGTCTGGGATGAAAGCCCACTGTTGTGCCCGGAATCCTCACAAGCGTGTTCTCCACCATCCGTGCATACATGCAATGCAACTACATTAGTCTATTTATAGGCGATCATAGCATGAATGAAGGTCGCACTCACTTCCTGAGTGGTGGAAATCTTATGATATTATTGCCATATGTGACGCACAAGAAATAAATTACAAGTCTAAATTGTCAGTAGGTGTGAATGTGATGTTTTTTTTTTTTTTTTTGTATATTTAACCTGCTTTTTGCTCAAAGTCAGCTGAAAAAGGCTCCAGCTCACCCGTGACCCAAATAATATTGAACTCCAGCTGCAGAAGGCAATGCATGTATAACAATTTAAGAAAAGTGAATACAAAACTACTGCCTGGTGATAAGCTGATCCTGGCTGTGTAAAAATGAGCCGAATAAGCAAACTAAATCAGAAGATTAAATATTTTTTTACAACTATTGTTTACATTATATGGAATATTATTATTTACACTAGACTAAGTGCAATTTCTAGATAAATTGCGTGGGAATGCTGAAAGCACATTGAGAGATAAATTATGAAATTATAACCTGGTTATTGGACAATGTGCTTAACCAACTGTCCCACCGAGCCGTATAAGACACCTGGTAATAATAAGTTAAAAATTTGGAAGTGGGCATGGAAAGTGATTCTTAGAAAAAGTTCAATGACTGTCCCATTGAAAATGAATGGGGAAAGGTTGATATTAAACGTTGAAATTGTGCAAATACTGTAAGTAATATGGAATCAGACGATATATACCCCATGTGGCGTTAATCTTTTAAGCGAGTTGACATTTGAACAGTGTAAATTGGAAGTATTATGTGGGAGTAGTTAGGTGGTAAAAAAAAAAAAAAAAAGTGTCGAGAATAAAAATCACAATAACATATGTGGGAATGCTTCAGCAATTATCATTTCTCCGTATTCCAGCGTGCTCGTGACCTGAATTTGATGCTTGTGTAGTTGCTCATCTGCATTTTGAGCACGTAAGTTCAGTAAATTAATGCAATGGATCACCAAAATGTCTCCAAGTAGCCCACACACCTCTTATAAAATATAACTCATCCGTAATGGGACATTGTGATTTCCTAAAAATGTTGCAGAAAGTCTCACTTGAGAATGTAAACAATTGTAGATTTATAGAAATACAGTAAAGTGTTGCATATTACTATCTATCCGTTTATTTATAATTTTGACATAACTCATTAACATTCTTGAATATCATGAATAATTCAAGGTAATTTTAGCAAAGTTGTAATTTCAGTCATTTCACTTGGAAAAATACATGTAAATCAGATATAGATGGGAATTGGGCACTTGGACCTGCAGTATAAAATCAGCTTCAGGATATTGTATGTTAAGAGTAAATAAATACAGAGAATACACATGATATTAAAAAGTCAAACCTGCCATTAGCTGCAGATCAAGCCAATAACGTCCATATGAAACAATTAAAAAAAAAAAAAATTAATTCCACTATTCAAGGTCCTTGATAACAAGCTTCTTGTGTTGACTTTGGAATACATTGAGCCAGTTTGCCAAAGTTGTCACTGAGATATTCCAACAAAGTCATTCTGGAGACAAATAGAGTTTGCGGCTTATGCTGTAGTGTACTGGCGTATCGTTACGGATTGTTATGGCGAGCTCCCCTCCTGCTATACAGTAAAAAGCAAAACATTGTGGGACCGAGCTACTAATCTAGCATGACAGCTTGTCAGCTCGATACTCTGTAGACAAAACCCAGGGAACGCTGCAAATCATCACTCATTTCAAGGTCCCCTGCCTCCTCTATCTTCATCTCCATACCACTTTTATACATAGCACGTATGTATTTTTCTTTTTACTAATTTGGCAACAAGATCTCAGGGTTGAGTTTGGATTAGTGTTAACACCCTTTCATCGAGCATCAAGTACAGGACTACATTGTAAAATGACACATAAAAAATTGAGTAAATATTACATATTTATATACATTGAAGGTGTAGCATTTTTTTTTTGCGTCAAGTCTACAAAGGAATGATATCCATAAATAATCATTTCAATCATCCAGCATCAATGCAGGAAGTGTCGAATAATTGAGCCTTTGCATGACAGATGTCTTATTATCATTTTTGATTAATTCCGTCCTCTAAAAGAAAAACTTGCAATTCTGCATGCGGCCGGTTGCCATGGCAACCTAATCACCTAACGAGAGGTGGCTTGATGCGTAATTACGGCGACAATTCAGCCGCACGCACGTGCAACGTTTCGCCGAACAAAGCTCAACCCGGGTACAGTGCGAGCACCCCGATGCGCCGATGACTGGAACAAATCTCAGAATGTGAAATCTGAAGGTTGGAGTGGCACGGCGAGGGCTCCGTCCCGCACTTCTGTCCCAACATGCACGTGAACTTACTGCACCTACCCCATCTCAACCAAAAGAGGCACGCGCTCATAGAAGAAAACCCACTCTGATTTCCTGCTATTACGTCCCATTAAAGCAGCTGTCAGTCCAAAGCCAGATGAGGGAGTGACATAGATGAGAAAGCATCTCCAGAGGTTTTGAAAGTAGTCCAAAAGAATCTGAATACCTCACCACTGTTTAAAGCTCAATTTAAAAAAAAATAAATAAAAAAAAAAGATCGGACTCTTCTATTTACAGACGTAACCATCATCATCACACATCTGCTTCTCAATAAAATTGCCTATTTTCATTCCTGATATTCACAGTGAAATGATAACCAAAACATATAATTATGCAAATGAGCACCGACCTCCAGCTATTGTCAATCATAAAAATTCACGAAAGTATTTCTCTGACCGAATAGTGTACATATAAGACCAACTGAATTTAGGTTAGACCGACAACTACATAGCTAGATTAGATTAGATTAGATTAGATTAGATTAGATTAGATTAGATTAGATTAGATTAGATTAGATTAGATTAGATTAGATTAGATTAGATTAGATTGGATCCAAACGACTTCAAATTAGTAAGTAGTAGTTACTTTAATTAAAGGCAGGGTCTTCCGTTTTCACTCAGGAAAATGCACTATATAATTACAGGATATGAACACATGAACTCCTTCTCAATCTACACCTTTGGGCTTCTGTTAATGTGTGGTGGTGATTTTTTTCCTAAAACCCAGCCTGTATTTTACCATTTTGTGTTTGTTTTGTCAACAGCGGGACGTTTCTGTGGACAGACAGTTGTTTACCCCTCCAGCCAATCGCAGAGCGGGGGGCGTGTCACTCACTGTCACCAGACGGGGTCGGGCGAATTTGTCGGCTGCATGACATCACTCCGCGAGAACTTGACAGTACGCGCGGATTTATTTATTTATTTTTTACTCTCACTCACACAAGCTTGAGTGAGTGAGAAAAAAAAAAAGTTGCAGCGGGAGTGATGTCATGCAGCCGACAAATTTACCCGACCCCGTCTGGCGACAGTTTCTCATGGTAACCAGGTAACGGAAAATCACAGACCAGCTTGTGTTTCATCATTATTCACATTCCGGTTAAAAACACTGGCAAAAAGAGCTTGTTGAAACATGGCCCTGGCTGATCTCTTATACTCTGCGGCCACCTGCTGGCCATTTTTTGTCACAACGACCATTGCTTTAAGCCACCTCTTGATGTCAGAAGCTGCGTCAAAGCCTTCTGCATGCTTTTTCATTTAAAAAAAAAAAAAAAAAAAAAAAAAAAAGTATAAATATGTTTTTAACTCATTCACTGCCAGTCCAGGACAAAAAAAAAATCTTTGACGTCTAAAACCGTCTATGGCAGTGAATGTGTTAAAGTTGGATGTCCGCATGTTTTGAATATTCTTGGAGACTACACAAAAGTTGATTTTTTTTTTTAAACTATGTGTAGTAAACGCTGCAATTTACTGTTGTTGCTTTAATACCAAGTTGATGCATAACGAAAAAGCTTTTTGCACATTGTTTTATTGCGTGTGCAGGAAAAAAATGAATCTTTGACGTCTAAAGCCGTCTATGGCAGTGAATGTGTTAAAAACATATAAAGTCCATTTGGGGGAGTGAAGGACAAAGTATTAAAAAAACATATTTACATGATTTTAGGTTTGAATGAGTTAATTTTGGGGTTGACTTCCCCTGTAATTTCCGGAACATTAGTCCCATTAGTACATTTCACCGGCCAGCCATGCAATGCTAAAAACAAGTAAAACTATTTTTTTTTTCCCACAAATGATTATCCAGAACTGCATAATATTCTTTTTGCATGACCCTCAAAAACTCTTTATAGACCTGAATCGGAAGAAAAAAAGATTACAGTCACTGCCAAGCTGCTAACGGAGTTAACGGATTTAGCATACAGTTCATTGGTGATGATGGCATAACATCTGGCCATGTGACATCCATTCGTCCCTTTCCTGAAGGCGCTCGCATGCACTTAACGTCTATTTTACATATTTAATAATGGCTCACAGTCTGGCGAGCAGTTTGGGGGCGCGAGGGGTGACGGCCGAGGGTGCGTTGAAACGGAAAAGGGTCAGCTCGAGTATTAGTACGAACCTGGCAGAGCAAACAGAAATGTGTGTTGTGAAAATAATAAAAAGCAAATGATTGACAGCTGCTGGACGTGCATAAATAAACACGGAGCCGAGGGCGTGTTTGTGTGGCTGCGTCAAGCGAGGTGATGTACAGTACATGTGTGCATTTCTTTGCACACAGTACATCGTTTGTATTGAAGGGTCTGTTAGTTTGGGATAAGAATCACAAAAAAAAAAAAAAAAGGTGCTGACCAGGCACTCGGGGCGGTCTAATTGCTGGTCTGGAGGTCTGGGGTGGAGGACAGCTAATTGCTGGTGATTATAAACCTCAGCCGTGGTTTTTTGTGTCAGGTTTCGATCACACGCTGACATTTGTGTCCTGACGCCTGGATTTTCAGGCCAAAAACACAAACACGATAAAACAATGATTCCCAAAGTGCGGTTGGCCAAGGAATCACTTTCAGTTGTGTTTAACTTTGGAGTTTGCATTTCATCTTGAAGTTGCAGTTTTTATATAATTGTGGGAATGCTGAAGCATTCCCACATTTGTTATTGTGATTTTTAATCTCCACACTTTTTTTGCCACGTAACAACTCCCACATAATACTTCCAATTTTCATTGTTCAAATTTCAACTAGCTTCAAAAATTCACAAGTCCCGGGATATAACATTTAATATCAACTTTTCCCCATTCATTTTCAATGGGACAGACATTGAACTTTTTCTAAGTACACTTTCCACGCCCAGTTCCATACATATAACTTATCATCATTACCAGTTGTCCGATACTGCTCGGTGGCACAGTTGGTAAAGTGCATTGCCCAGGAGGTGATCATTTCATAATTTATCTATCAATGTGCTTTCAGCATTCCCATGCAATTTATCTAGAAATTGCACTTAGTCTAGTGTAAATAATAATATTCCATATACTGTAATGTAAACAATAGTTATAAAAAAAATTAATCTTCTGCTTTATATATATATGCATACATTATATATATACATACATGCATTCAAATCTTAGCATTCAGCTTTCAGCATTCCCACGCAATTTCTCCAGAAATTGCACTTAGTCTAGTTTGTATATGGAATTACATTTTAATTTGACTATATTTAACTGAATTTTTCTGCAAATAATGCACGAGAAAAGCACATGCATGTCGACACTGTCCGTCTCTACATGCTTAAAATGCAGCACATGCATGTGATAAAAGCTGTGATATAACTGCCAGTGGCAAACAGTAGAAATCCACATATGCAGTCTCGCTCTCACAATTGGAAGCACTCATCTGCCTCCTCCTCATCCTCCTCCAAGATGAAGATGTGACAACACCCTGTGTTTGTCCCTGACTGTGATTGCATCATACGTGCATTTTGGGCGGTTGCTGTATCCTTCATCATGTTATGCAAGTAATAGAAAAATAAAAATGTTAGTATGTCGAAGACATTTATTGTTGTTTTATGCTACAAAAGTTTTTTGTTGATTGTCGTGCTAAAAGCTGATGACAACGGTAGCCTGGCTTTCATTTTGTTTTTGCTTGGCAAAACCATGTTAACAAAAAAAAAAAACAACAATCTTTGTTTTCCTGCCTCTGCAATGTTGTCTTGAAATCATTACAAAAGTTCATCTAAATCATATTGCAACGTTTTTATCATTAGTTTATAAAAACATCTGCATGCAACATACTCATAAAAGTGAGTGTATGTATTGTATTCATAAATAGAAATTAGTAGGCCTAATAACATTGCAATAATTATGAAGTTTTATTTTTCTTTTTTTTTACACGTTTTACTCGCAATTTTCCTTTCATTTTTAATTAAATATTTTTTCAAACAAAATGAATAGGGCTCAAACAAAAACTACATTATTCATTGTTGGTAAACAAACGGTTGCTAATAGTTAACAGTGAACGATTAAACATAATATCAAAAATAAATATGGATCGTTAAGGTTAAATGCACAGTTTTTATTTTGAAAATGAACAATTCGAGCGTCAGCGTTTCGAGCAACGTATGTGATAAAAAATGCAAATAAAATCATATCGTAAACTTACCCTACCTGAAATAATCCATTTTACAGAAGATCTCCTTGTTTTTGATGTAGCAGCTACTGTGCTGACGTAACGACGTCCGGCACACAGAACATTCCAGGCAGCGCACGTGCCAGATCAGGTTGTTCACCTGCGCGTGCGCACACACACACACAAACAAATATTTACACATCACATAATAGCTTATATATCATTTATTATTTCAAACGACAAATTGGGTTTTATGGCGCGATCAAATTATAAAAGTAATAATAATAAAAAAATAAGGGATCGAATTCATCTCCATTTTGAATATTCAAATTAAAATGCGCTGACACCATTTTGTACAAGTATTGATTTCTTTTATTTCACGTCATTTGTAAATGGCTAATCGTTTGGTCTAAATACGAGCGAACCAGTTGGGAGATTCACATTAATTATTGACAACAAAATAAATAAGAAGGACCATTAAAATAACGTGGAAAAAAATGTATTTTTCATTGAAAAAAAATGGCAACATTTTATTTTTTTTAAATACGTGAGAATAGCTTAAATATCAATCTCCAAAATGTGTTAAAGTCCCTGTCAAAATCAATAAATATGGAAAAATAAATCATGTCAATTATGCAGCTAAAAAAAAAACTTCGGCTTTCAAAATAATAATGACACCGAATTAAATTCGTGGCTGCATTTTAAAATCTTATGTTACAAATAAATGCGAATTGTTTCATTTTAAAATAATCTTGCTGGATAAAATTTAGCAGCACGATTTAAACATAATGCCGTTTTAAAGTATTGAAACTCATACGCATGTCATTTATTAAACTATAATTATAACCCGCAATAATAGTTTATTCTTATTATGTTTTCACTTTATCAATAATGCAATGCCCAGAACATATATTAAATGTTAATCTAATATAGTTTTAAATTGACTTATACTTAAAAAAAAAAAAAAAAAAACATTTCTCATTACGGTTTATTTGTGTCATGCCACATAAAATATATAAAAAATGTAATTTAAAGTTTAAACATGCTTAAAAAAAAAGAAGAAAATTGAGATTTTGAGAGACCGTTTTGACAAGTTTTTGACAATAATAATAACAATAATAATAACAATAATAATAATAATAATAATAATAATAAAAATAATAATAATAATAATAAATTCCTCGGCTATATGTTAAAATGTCACGATGAACAAAAAACGAATAAAACATCGAAATTATTGCTCCATTTTCTCGTTTTCCTTTTGGTCGCTTCACATTTAAACTTCACGAAAACGGTCGCCATGTTTGTAGTTCCGTTGTGACGTTTCGACGTCCGGGCCGGAGTGCGCTCACCTTGAGCAGGTATCGGTCCAGGATCTCCAGGCCGCAGCTGGCGCACACGTTCTTCCCGGTGGAGGGCACCGAGCTGGCGCTGGAGGTGGGCGAGCACACGGACGGCGTGGACGGCGTGCTCGGGGACGAGCGCGTGTCCTCCCGCTCCATGTTGGACCGCTGAGACTCCGCGTCCGATTGAGACTGCGTGAGGGGAGGGGAGGGAAGGGAAGGGGTGGGGGGTGGGGGGGCATTCACGAATCAGAACCGAGTGACACACACGAGCCCAGACGCACACGCATACACACGCTTGTTATCTGGGTCACGTGAATAAAATTAATAAAAACATATCTGGAAACATGTTGTAATATTTTTTCCCCCACACTGTAAAGCATTTCACAGTAATTAACAGTAATATTTTACAGTCATTTGTTGTAATTAACTTCCCACTGTGATATCAAAATAAAACTACAGTACACTTTAACTGTGATTTTACAGTCAAATAAAGAAAATCCTGCTATATCACAACAAAGCTCTGGAGTACATTCACAATAAATTGCTGTAATCCTTACTGTGAAATAATGCAAAACTTATCCAATAATTTATTCTAAAGTCACAGTAACAAAATTACAGTGCACGTTTTATTAATGCCAACATTTCTGAAAGTCAAACAAAAATGTTTTATTATTATTATTATTATTTTATCTGTATTATGTTTTATTCATATGACTTTGTTTGCATTATAATTATATTAATGTCATATAAAGTATTTTGTACTTTTATTTTTATTTATTATTTTATTTTATTTTGTATCACTTTATTGCATTTTGTATTATTTTAAACTAGATTATTATTATTATTATTTTTTGGGTGGTCCATATAGCCAGATCAATGCATCATTATTTGCCTATACGTAATTATAAAAGTGTAAAACTTTATTTTAAAAAAATAAAAATAAAAATAGGCATTTCTCACATGCAAATGCAATAATAAAAACAGTTGCATCATGGGTCTTCGGAAAGTCACTATATAATCATATTAGCCAGTTTTCACTCATATATTTTGAAATTTCTTTTTAATGCACATATTTTATTTTATTTTTTATTTTTTAAATCAATCACTCACACAAACTTACTTCAATAAGCCACATGGGTCTCCCAGGCGGAGCCCGATGGCTTTTTTTTTTTTATTTTTTAATGCGAATATTGTGACTTTCCGAACAGTGTTTTCGTCATTATTCAAAAAAAAAAAAAAAAAAAAAAAAAAGTGTTCCCCGTGCAAGCCCTCCCGTAAAATAAGTGCGGGTCTTACCATTTGCGCGTGTTTGGAGTCCAGGCTGCAGCCCGCAACACTTTGACGCTCACTGCAGATCACCTACGCAAAAACGCAAGCCAAACCGACATCTTCATCGTTGCACCTTTTCCACGTATGTCAACCAGTGGCAACGATCTGATTTGCTTTATAGCTACACTCCAACCCCATTTAGCAAAAAAAAAAAAAAAAAAAAGACACCTTTAAATGAAGCAATCTCAAATTGGCTTTCCGGAATAATAACGTTTTTCCTTTGCAATCCAGGACACGCGTGCAGATGAGGAAAGGAGCGGGGGGGGGTAAACTACCTGTAATTACAAATAGCTGGCGGATAAGAGGTTGCACAAGTGTCTATTTCACGTGTCAATCAAGGAGGCAAGCGACGACACTTGGAATTCAAATCCTATTCTTATTTTTGGCCCACGAGTGTGCGGTGGCGATTTGGTTTGTTTGTGACAATTAGAAATGAACATCTCAAAAGGTATCAATCCAAAAATGAAAAAATAAAAAATACCTGCTTCGTGGTGGACAGAACCGTGTTGCCCTCTGACAGAGGGGACAAAACTTCATTTTTCCAGTACATGAATCCCCCTCACAGCGAGCAGCAGTCAAGCCGGGGAGAAGTCGTCGATGAGCGGCCAGCTGAGCTGCGATCATCCGATGCTCCACTTTGTTTTGTTTTGTTTTGATAGCTCCTTTCTTCCTTCAACGTCCTTTCGCCCGATGCTCCTCTCGCGTTCGTCTACTTCAAAATGGCACGCATGCGCGCTTATGCACACCCTCCCCTGTCTTCCCTCACTTGGCGGTGATGCAGTTTGTGACTTGACAGGAAGTGGAACTCGCACGCAGCTTCTTATTCCTCCACGCGAACGCTTTCCAAGGTGCAGAGGAGAGAGGGTGGGGGGAGGCAGCAAAGAAGAAAGTTATATGCGATATGGCCTGCCTCTCTTTTTTTTTTTTTTTTTTTTTTTTTGGGCGAGAGGAGGGTGCACGCATGCACATTTGCATATATCACGATTTACTGCAGAAAAAACACGTTTGAGTTAAGAGAATTGAATCAGTTGCCAAAATTGTGACAAAAAAAAAAGTGCTGGGCCGGATAACAAGTTAGTACACAAAAAAATGTCAACATTTTGTCAGCAATAATGGCGGACAATATTTTCAATATAGCAAAAAATAAAAATGACGCGAATATGAGCCCACACAACCAATTAAGAATCGTTAGCTTCAATTCTGCGTTTTCACAACAGGCTCATCCGTGTGACGTTTAATTTAGGGACAGACATTATAGGATGATTGCCAGAAATTTCATGCACAAAATAGGTATATAAAAAAAAAAAGATCTTTCATTTCAGCACGACAAACGCGCCATCTTCGATGCAATTTGCAATATTGCACCCCTCGGTGCGTATTAATAATAAAGGTTTGACTTTTCAGGCACGTTTAAAAGACTTGAAATAGTTTTTATGATATGGCTGGCGTGTGCAGGAAAACAAAAATACGGATTTTTTATTTTTATCGAGGAATTAAAGTAGACAAAAAAAAACGTGCACAGTTAAAAGCAAAATTGGCTATATAACATTTTTAGAATGGTTGCCACAATTTAATTATTTTTTTTTATGCAGGTTCAAATTATGGGTCAAAAAGGAATAATGTGATCTGTGATTTTATGCTGTCGTCCTAAAGCATACAAAACAGACAATTTCATCAATATTTTTTATTGATGAAAGTAAAATAATTAAAAAACAAATAAAACACGGGGTTCATTATGACCCACATTTTCCAAATTGCGAAACTTTTTTTTTTTTTTTTTTAAACGAGGCCATTTTATTTTATTTTTTTAACAACTCCAATAGCCATACAAAATGATGCACGAATCAAACACATTTTATTATTATTACAGAGCTTTATGTTTTTTCCTCTGAAGTTTATATCACTTTCATTTAAATGTAAACTATAGGCAGGCTATTGACAATTCCGAGTGAATCAAAATGGCGGCCTCACTCGGTGAAATGACCCTCTCCGTCCATTGAAAAGCACTGGACTTTGGATCGTTGTCATTTGATTTGTGAGGATTATTTTGATTTCAAAATTTTGATGAAATGTCGTTTGACTAACTGGTTTGTAGTCACAGGCAGAATTAATACAACATTGTTTGTTCTTCCACCCATATGCATTGCGTAAATATCAGAATTATGTTCGGAATTGTCAATATGGCTGACAGTTTGTGTAGCTCATAGACCCTGGTTAAAAAAATAAATAAAAAAACAAAACAAAACAATAATAATAATACTAATAAAGAATAATAATATATATCTGAAGGGAGATTTTTTTTTTTTTAAGAAATAAAAAGAACTCAAACTCAGATAAATATAAAAATCCAAACAAAACATGTTTTGCATGTTAAAAAGTCTCAACGTTTTTGCAAGTCTTGAAAAGGTTTCTTCCCTCAAAATGATACCGCACGTTCCAAACATCAACAAACACGCAAGCACTCAAATAAAATGTAACAAAACCGAATGAATTCATGTTATTCGTCCATCATTGTTCACCTCAAAAAATGAGTCTTTCTTAAAAAGTCCCTGTTAGGATGGGGGGGGCTGGAGGAAAAGTGGTTGTGGTGGGGGGATGGATTTTGGGGGTGGGGGTGTTCCCTCCATGATAAGTGGTAGGCCGGGTCATCTCCTAAACCTCCGAAAGGGCCTGCCGTGTGATTTGGAGTAGGGCTCCCAGCGCTTCCTCTCCGGCGGCTTGTTGTAAACGTAGGCAGACGGGCCCGAGTACTCCTCATCCGGATTCTCCTCCATCATCTGCAGCTTGGCCTCGATGGCGCGGATCTTCGCGCTCGTACTTGAAGGAGGAGGACACACAATATAGATTAACTCATTCACCCCCAGCCATTTTCACAGAAGCAATCCCGTTCGCTCCCAGGCTGTTTTACTGGATTTTGACTGATTTTGCAAGGCCCACAGAATATTGTGTTCTATTTCTATAAAATCATGGAAGCTATCAAAAGAAAGATTAAAGTCTCTTCTTTCATCAGGACAAAAAAAGTATGTTTCTATCTGTTTCCGATTTGCAGCAATTAGCGTTAGAAGAGAGCTAAGTTTCATCAGTTTTCACAAATCTATTTAAAATTCTAATTTAGCTTTTTTTCGAGATGGCCCTGGTTGATCTCCTTTGCTCTGCTGCCACCTGCTGGCCGTTTGTGTAATAACTACCATTTCTGCAACCGTTCTTTGCAGTTGAGAGGCTGCATCAAAGCCTTCTGTATGCTCTCGCATAAAACAAAAAAAAACAAAAAAAACGTATAAATACGTCTTTGGGACACTTAGAACATTAACTCTTTGACTGCCAAAGACGTTTCATGAAGATTAGTAAAATTCCAATGAATGGAATGTGATCTTTCATTTCGCAGCCACATTGTATATGTAGTAAAGGCAAACAATATTCTTTTTGCCTTGAAATTTGAGTTAAAATGATCAAAAGCGGCTGGCACTGTGGATTTTTTTGTTTTGTTTTTATAACGCCTGGCAGTCAAAGAGTAAAAAAAAAAAAAAAACGTATTTATACGTTATTGGGAGCAAATGAGTTTTTAAAGAGGACGTTAGCAGGCTTAAAAAGTGAAATAAGGTGATGGGAGGAAGAGCACGAGTCGAGATGATGTGACTGGGGCGGGCGTGAAGGAAGATGGTTGTTTTTATTTCCTCTCGTCGTGAGGAGCGCCATTTCCAGTCCGCACTAGAGAACAAGTGTGCCGGGGGGTTCTGTCCCGAAGAAGAGCTCTCCAGATGGCATCCCGCGCTCGGAGTCGCCGGCGCTCGCCGTGAGAGCCCTCAAGTCTGCTTTATTTGCCGCGGCTGCAGACGAAAGCTGGCGAGGACAAGAGCCGCTTCGCAAAATAATAACTTGTGGACACGCGAGTAGACGGTCAATGACGCGGACTGATTTTGCAAATGGAACGCTTTTATACGAAGATGAGTTACTATCTGGCTCAAAGTGAACCTCGTGAAAATTCTGCCATAGAAAGAAAAATACACACTCAACAGGAGGGGAAAAAAAATGGAGACCTGCTTGTAAACATACTATTCAACATATTTCATTTAGGGTAAAATATTTGAGCCATGTTGATGAATAAACAATATCAGATGACTTATTGTATTGTAATTTGCAAGTGACATAACACATTTGAACTATAAGTCAGTCTTTTTCTCGCCCTCATTCTCGCTCATATTCTCATATTCTCTCTCATTGTCATATTTTCTCTCACTCATTCTCATATTCTTTCATACTCACTCTCATGTTTTCTCTCTCATTCTCATATTCTCTTTCATACTCATAATCTTTCATACTCAGACTCTCTCTCTCATTCTCATATTCTCTCTCACTCATATTCTCTCTCATTCTCATATTCTCATATTTTCTCACGCATTCTCATATTTTCTCTCGAATTCTCATTTTCTCTCCCTCATTCTTATATTCTTTCATTATCATATTCTCTCTCACTCTCATATTCTTTCATACTCATATTCTCTCATTCTCATATTTTCTATCTCATTCTCATTTTCTATCTCACTGATATTCTGTCTGTGAGTGTATATATATATATATATATATATATATATATATATATATATATATATATATATAGTACATTGATCTAATATACCTTTTTTTCACATTATTTCAATTGATAGTGGGGTTGTAAAATGAATGAACATGGGAAAAATATATACATACTGACCCATATTCATAAAATAATATGTACCTGTAAATTAAAAAAAAAAAAAAAAAAAAAAAAAAAAAAAAAAAAGTGAAGTATGGAGAATCTTATATACGAGTGCAGCCTCTAAAATATCCACACTCTCTTCTTTGTCGCCCTATTCCTCTCTTTGTATTATTACATGTGTCGAGAACTGGTCCTGCATGTTTTTTTTTTTTAGGTTTCTCTACTCCAACACACCTGATTCAATGATCAGGATAATTATCTGGCTTCTGCAGAGCTTGCTGATGAACTCAAATATAAATCAGCTGTGTTGAACACGGGAAACCTCTAAAACATGCAGGACTCAGGCCCTCGAGGACTGGACTTTGACACCACTGCTTTACACGATCAGGATATTTTGGCCAATCATCATTCAGCGAAAAAAAACAAAACAAACATAGTTGACTTCATTTAACGTTTATGGCGGCATACGTTGTGCTTTTTACTAATCGTTATTAAACGTTTTTGGCGGTCAAAGAGTTAAAACAACCAAGCAATTAATAAAAGTTGAAGGAAAAATGTGTTTGTGTGCGCTCAAACAACCTGAGGTGGTTCGTCGTCAAAGCTCCCTCGGCTCCGTTGCCGCTGCTCGACGGCTCCAAGCTGGAAGGCATCGTCTTGTCGTTACGGAAACCTTCAAACCTCTGCAGATGATGATGATGATGATGATGAGTACAAACAGAGATGGCAACACAAAAGCACACACAGATGGAAAGAGACAAAGCAAACAGGTGAAATAAGACAGAAGGCATTCATGTAACACAGAATCAAAAATGAAAGAATGAAGGAGTTAGTTTAGCGTTTTGCAAACAGCTGCAGAACATGCAGGGAGAGAAACGCAAACATTTCACAGAAGCAATCCCGTTCGCTCCAGGCTGTTTTACTGGATTTTGACTGATTTTGCAAGGCCCACAGAATATTGTGTTCTATTGCTATAAAAGCATGGAACCTATCAAAAGAAAGATTAAAGTCTCTTCTTTCATCAGGGAAAAAAAAGTATGTTTCTATCTCTTTCCGTTTTGCAGCAATTAGCATTAGAAGAGAGCTAAGTTTCATCAGTTTTCACAAATCTATTTAAAATTGTGAGTAATTTAGCATTTTTTTTCTAGATGGCCCTGGTTGTTTTTTTCTCCTTTGCTCTGCTGCCACCTACTGGCCGTTTGTGTAATAACTACCATTTCTGCAACCGTTTTTTGCAGTTGAGAGGCTGCATCAAAAAAAACAAA
This sequence comes from Festucalex cinctus, assembly GCF_051991245.1. Taxonomy (NCBI): domain Eukaryota; kingdom Metazoa; phylum Chordata; class Actinopteri; order Syngnathiformes; family Syngnathidae; genus Festucalex; species Festucalex cinctus. Next base: position 22,073,278 of record NC_135425.1, read on the forward strand.
ACAAAAAACAAAAAAACAACAACAACGTATAAATACGTCTTTGGGACACTTAAAACATTTTTAAAAAGCGTATTTATATGTTTTTGAGCATTAAAAAAACAAAAAACAAAAAAACGTATAAATACGTCTTTGGGACACCTAAAACATAAAAAAAAAACAAAAACGTATTTACACGTTATTGGGAGCAAATGAGTTGAGTTGTGAAATTACAAATTTATATATTTGATTGTGGCTGGCTGATTAATTGGTCCGATATTACAATTTTTTATTTATTTTTTTTACTTTACAAAGTCGTCTCATGGGCCGGATCAAACCCCTTTGCGCGCCTGATCCGTTTGACACCCCTATTTTGGACAAATCTGAAGTGTACCTTCCGCATCATATCGTTGTCAGTGCGTGGAAGGAGCGAGCGCGACACTTACCCTTACCTGCGCGTGCGCCCAACGCACGACCAGTTTCTTCGACAGCGCCAGCTTGCCGTTCAAACACTGGATGGCTCTTTCGGCCTCCTGCAGACAGAAGCAAGATGGATGATTCTCACTTTTTCACTTTGGACGACATAAACATCCCACATAAATGGGACTTGACTGCGATCAATTCCGGCTTACAAATTCAGGTGACGGACGTCCGTCGCCAACCGAGGAGCCTGCATAGTAATTAATGAAGCTCTTAATCTGGGAGCGTGAGTAAGTGTGTGAGAGTGGAGAAGATAAACACACACTTCCTTTGTATAACTCTTCTGGGAGGACTTCATAGCCCCAATGATGGACACTGGCTGTGAAACGAGATGCTTATCGTCATCCCTCCCGGCTCATTCGAAAACAAATACTGGCTGCGAAGTTCGGGGTGGGGGTGGCGGCTCCTCTCTGGTGTTTTGAAATACATAACAGAATCCACTCCTGCCATTTTGATTACTATTAAGGCGGACATCACAGCAATATATAATAAATTGTCACTGTTGGGCAAATTTGGTCAATTTAATTAAATTTTATTTTTTTCACAAGTCAATAGTATTATTCAGTCCCCTCATGGGTCTGTTATTATTTATTATTATTAGGGTGGGTTTAAAAAAAATTGAAGAATCAATAACGAATCGATGACCTTTTCAAGCCCGATATTGATTCATAAAAACATGAATAGATTATTTTAATATTGTTTTTTTTCCATAAATTATGAAGAAAATAGAATTTTAAAGACCTTTTTTTTTTTTAAATCTGTTCACATGAATTGAAAAGTATTTCTTACATTTATGAAAGAACTGACTTATTGCACTTTTAGACCATTCAGAATCTTTTTAATTTATATTTACAATTATTGAATTAGAATTATGAAAATATTTTCCTTTCGATTGGCTGGCGACGAGTTCAGCATGTACCACTACTGCCCGTTGCCAGCTGAGATAGGCTCCAGCACCCCCCACGACCCTTGTGAGGAGTAAGCGGTTCATAAAATGGACGGATGGAAAATATTTTCATCTCATCCTCGCTGATTTCAATGTTTGTTAAACACTTACGTAATTATAACACATGTTAAAATTTACTTTGAAATTTGTGGAGTTTTTATCATGTCCTTGACATTTAAAGGGATACTTCACTTATTTAGCCCATTATAGGAATAAAAAAATAATATTCTGTCTATAATTAATTTGATACTTTCATTATTTTTCACATACAAATAGTACATAGAACTTTTTGCAGCTTGCTGTCAACTGAAAATGACATCACCTGTTTTCTAGGTTTGGTCATGTGACATTCACAAGCTGAGCTGGGATTGGTTAACTGAGCCCTTGTGATGTCATTTTCAGTCGACAGCAAGTTGCAAAATGTGTTTTTAAAGGTACTAATTGTACATGGAAAAATAATGAAAATATCAAATTTATTATGGCCAAAATATTCATGTTTGACTGCCAAAAATGGCTAAATAAGTAAAGTATCCCTTTAAGGAGAATTGATGTTTCATAACTAATCAATATCGGATTGAAGTGAAGCAAATCGATTGGGGAAAATGAAGTCGAATTGAACTTAACTCTTGTGAATCAAAATTAAAATTAAATCCAGCCCTAATTATTCATTTTTAAATCAAATTATTAACTAATCCAAAGCACAAAACAACTCCACGTTCAAGAGAATGGGAAATAATGGTGACCGCACAAATATTGACACATTTTCACTTAGGGGTGTACTCACTTTTGTTGCCAGGCGTTTCGCTATTAATGGTTGTATTTTGACTGCGGTAACAGTAAATTTACACATAAGCTGTACGCTGACTCCTTTTCATTGTGTCAAACTCATTTATCCAGTGGTTCTCCCATAAAAAGATACAACTAAATGTCTGCAGAAATGTGAGGGGTGTCCTCACTTTTGTGAGATATGGTATTATAAATTGTGTGTGTGTGTGTGTACCTCTCTGGTGTTGAAGTTGACGAAGCAGTAGCCTCGCGGTTGCCCCTCCAGAGGACCGGACTTATGGAACAGGAAGTCAAACTGTTTGACATGGCCAAACTTCTCTAAGAGCTTCACCAAGTGATACCTGTCAGGAAACGTGGGACAGAGCACGCTCGTAAATAACAAAAAAAGCCACAGGGGTGTAAAATGAGTAGATCAGGGGTGTCAAACATAAGGCCCGGGGGCCGGATCAGGCCCGCAATGGGGTTTAATCCGGCCCGTGAGATGGTTTTATAAAGTGTAATAAATAAATAAACAAATAAATAAATAAATAAATGTAGGCCCAATTAATAAGCCGGCCACAATCAAAGCTTATAAATTCATAATTACACAAGTAAGTCTCAGTTGAGCAATGCAACTTGTACATGGAATTGCTCTGAATGTCGTTATTTTAAACACAATTTAAAGTTAGTTTGTTTAAAAAATAAAAACATGAATCAAAACACAAACATGCTGAATAAGACACATTCAACTACACATATGACAAGGATTAACGTCCTTATAACTTCATTAACGGCACCGGGCACACAATCAGTGAACAATATACAGGTTTATGCAAAAAAAATTTAGGACAATATTTGTACAGATGCGCCCCACAATTTAGGGCTGGCCCACAAATAGCGAAAATCTGCATGTAATTGACGGCAATGTTTTAAATATTATTTTACAATTTTACCGATCCGGCCCACTTGCGAATATATTTTCCTCCATGTGGCCCCTGAGCTAATATGAGTTTGACACCCCTGGAGTAGATGAATTATCTTGATTTATTTAGTTAAAAAAAAAAAAACTGTAACAAAAGAAAACGGTTTTGTCTGCACGTCAGACGGATTGTCATCCTGCACTCTGCCACTGTACAGCGTGAATCTGTCAAGCGTCCGGGATAATGAGAACGGCAGCTTTTTCCCCTGCCTGACACCTTTTTAGCAGCGGGCCAGCTGTTTGTGGCACGCCTGAGACAGTAAATCTTTGATTGAGACAATGCCGAGGATACGGCAGCAGGACAATGAGGGAATAAAACAAAGGAAGCCTCCCGAGCGCGCCCCTCCTCCTCTGCGCAAACAACATCCAGCGAGCGGCTCAACTTAGAAAATGCGCTCACGGAAGAGCTATGCGCCGCCGCGCGCGCTCGGGAAGCGTGGGTACGGCCCGGCCGGGCTCGTCGCGGCATGGGAAAAATGTGTCTTCTGGGAAAAGAGGCTGGACAATGAGACCTGCGTCACCTGCCGACATCCAGGCTCGGCTCGCTTGTGCATTTTCAAATGGCAATGTATTAAAATTGAAATCAGAGTCCCCCCCGCTGTTATTTTTAGACTTCAACTTCAGGCTATGTTTACGTTCTGTTGCTGATGACGAGGGATTTAACGATAACAGCAATATCGTCATATAAAAACTGCCACAATATCATCGTCGTTAAGTTCACAATATTTAAAAGGACCACATCTATTTAAAAAAAAGTCAGGTTGATTTCCATTTGTGCAGTTCTAGCACCCTCTAGTGGCTAATTTATTAGTGCAACTCAATTTTCGTTAGGGATGTTTTGGCCTTCTATGTTTAAAATCTATGCTAATTGTCAGATGAAGGGGAATCTAATTTGCTTGTGAAGCGATCAATGTGTGCTTGCATTAGCAAGTAAGTGCCTCAATATTGTTATTAGAGATTGTAGGTGGTTTATATGCATTGCTGTTATGTATAAAAGCACATTTTTTTTAGTATTTTTTGTAGTACTTTTTTTTTAGTATGAGCACTTTTTTTTTTTTTAAACAATATTGTGATCTTATTCAAATATTGCCAACCCCCCCACAATATCGTGATAATTATCATATTGTGATGTTTGGATATCGTTACATCCCTAATATATACACATTGTAGAAATCTGGTGGACATAGATGAAAAAAAAAAAGTATATCTGACTGAGCTAAACCATTTTAAATTGAAAACTGCTAGTAAGTGCTAAGTCACTAAGCAAAAAATTACGGATGAGGATTAGGGCCAGGGAAGAGAGGAAAAATAATAATAATTGGCAGGATTCTCACTTTATTCTCAGAATTCTCACTTTAAAGTCAGAATTCTGAGAATAAAGTGAGAATCCAGCCAAATTTTTTTCTCTCTCTGCACTGGCCCTAATCCTCTTTCGTAAAAAATTGAATAAAATAGAAAACCTTTTTATTTTTGGATTATTTAAATAAATATACTAAATAATAATAATTGGCAGGATTCTCACTTTATTCTCAGAATTCTCACTTTAAAGTCAGAATTCTGAGAATAAAGTGAGAATCCAGCCAAACTTTTTTTTTCTCTCTGCACTGGCCCTAATCCTCTTTCGTAAAAAATTGAATAAGATAGAAAACCTTTTTTATTTTTTGATTAATTAAATAAATATATTAAATAATATTTTTTGTTTAATTTTTCATTGTGTAGTTTCCGTGTTTACGTAACACACAATATACTGCAGCCTTGAAAGATCAGTCAGAACCCTCGAAATTAGCTGACACTTAACAGGTTTTCTTTTTTTAAATGGCCGGTATGGAAAAAGTTAAGAGCACATTTTCACGGAAACAACTTAAAACGTTTTACATAAAACATACACATTAATCTAAACGGCCACCTTCGAATGATCAGTCAGAATTCCGTTGAACATGGGCTGACAGAACTCGGGGAAAAAAAAAAAAACACAAAGAAAAATGTCCGACTTTGCAGGACTCAAGGTGACTCCAGGTGAAATCCAGTTTTGTTTTGTTCAACAGCCTATTATTGTTTCGTTGTTGAGATTTTAAATCTCAAGAGGGCTTGTGTGTGTGTGTGTGTGTATACCTGGCCCAACAAGGACAGCTGCATGACAATGAGTAGCATGTGGGAGTGTGGAGTGCGACTTTCCAGGTTGCAGTACAGTTGTACATTTGTACAGCTCCCTTGAGGGCTTTACAACACAAATGACTTCTGCTTTTCCCAGACAACACCCTGCAAACATGCCTCACCAAAGGTAATAACTATAAGCAATTGGAAGACTCGTTTTTACAGTCTTGAGCAAACACGTACCCACCAAAAAAAAAAGAGAAAACAAACCTCTGTGTCAGCGGTAAAAAAAATAAAAAAAATAATACAATATATAAACAGACTCGTGCACGTACAATGAATGCAGACACTCCAAGAACATTTTTGGATACTCGCAACAGAACCACAATGGACCGCGGCCTCATGGGAGCCGTAAAAAACGCCGGAGGAAGAGGAGGAGATGGGGTGCGGGGGAGGGGGAGGAAAGGGTGGGAGAACCTGCGGAGAGTGAGAGTAAAGTTCAGAGCGGCAACGTTTAACGGCAAGGTGAAAGGTGGAGGCGGGAGGATGCTGCTGCCAAGGAAGCGAGGTGAGAAGACAGGTAGTGGGAGAAAGGAGGAAAGGGAAAAGGGGGGGGGGGGGTCGTTTCAGAAAAGTGATGATCCAAGTGGACAGCGGTGGAGCTACAATACAAAAATATGACAAGGAGTGGATGTTACAGACTACTATTTACCTGGGAAGGAACGGTTTAAAAAATGTGGGGAAAAAAAATGCATGATGTGTCTTCTTTAAGTCATTTTAAGATAAATGTGGAAATTGCACCGCTTTTCAAGACAATTTGTAAAACAAAAATAATACATAACTTATTATTACTCTTTCCTGCAACGCTTGTTTCAATGACCTTTTGCTTCCAAAAAAAAAAAAAAAAAAAGAATTTGAAGTGGCGGACCTGGAACATTACTACTGAAATTTAAATAATCCATTATAACATTTGACGGATTAAAGGGATACTTTACTTATTTAGCCCATTATAGCAATCAAAAAGTATATAATTAATTTGATACTTTAATTATTTTTCACGTACAATTAGTACCTTTAAAAACACATTTTGCAACTTGCTGTCGACTGAAAATGACATCACAAGGGCTCAGGTAACCAATCACAGCTCAGCTTGTGAATGTCACATGACCAAACCTAGAAAACAGGTGAGCTGTGATTGGCTACCTGAGCCCTTGTGATGTCATTTTCAGTCGACAGCAAGTTGCAATATGTGTTTTTAAAGGTACTACTAATTTTATGTAGTATCAAATTAATTATAGACAAAATATTAACTTTTTATTGCTATAATGGCCTAAATACGTGAAGTATCCCTTTAAGTCATTTTAAGATAAATGTGGACATTTAAGCCTTTCAAGACAATTTGTAGAACAAGAATGATACATAAATAACTTATTACATTTTCCTGCAACACTTGTTTCAATGACCGCTTGCTTACCCCCCCCCCCAAAAAAAGAATAATTTGAAATTGAAATAATCCATTACAACATCTGAAGTGTTAAGTTTTGTGCAAGAGCAATAAAGGACCTAGCAACGGAGGTCTGCATTCCTCGGCGGAACAAACAAAGTGTACCCCCAGTGCCAGCCAGGAGCCAATTAATCTTCCCAATCAGCAACAGGAGCCGTGGGCATTTCTCATGTTTTCTCTTCGTACGGTGCTGCGCTAGTCGCGCTATTTAAACAGAAGCGGAGCGGGGCATAGGAACGGGAAGGAAACGCCTGTCTAGACGCCCACCAGAGCTGCAACGCATATATTCTGCAGGAGCCCCCCCCCCCACAATGGACACACAAAAACAATCTTGTAGCACAAAAAAAACAACATTTGTGCTTCTATTCACATTCAGAATCCTCTAATTCCTAAGCAAAGAACCAACAAGAGAGGTTTAAATGAACATAATACAATCTACATTGGTATGTAAAAAAATAAATAAATAAAAAAGCCAACCTGTATTTTTTAACGAAGGACAAGTGTGTCAAAGCAGAAATCTGACATCATGTCAGGTCACAACTCTTAAAATCTTAAACCATTGGCTGTACAGTTAATAGCGGTTCGAAGCTAGCCAGTGGAGTTAATGATTCCAAAAAATACAATACATTTCAATGGAAAATTTTGTTTTGAAATCAGACCAAATGTTACAGAGCAGACAGTCGTCGACCTTCAAATCAAGATACATCTGCAGCAAATACACAAAATACAACGGGAAACGCACAGACGCGGGTCCAGGTTGACAAAGGGAGCGTAAACAGGGCAGGTGGGTGAAGAACGACGGCTGCCGCTTTTGCAATGCAGCTCCACGCTTCACTGCCACTGTTTCACACAACCAAGCCCCTGTCTGCTCAGTGTCAACACACAACGCACACAGTTCATCAATCATGCGTGCGTGCACAAAGCTGTGCCTCTCTCTGGGAGGTGGACATGGGCACCTTTAGAAGGCAAAGTTTGGGATTTATAACACAGACTGCCAAACATCAGTCTTGCGTCGAATGCTTTAACGCTGCTTAGAGTTGGCAGCTTCATTGGTGTGCATCACATTTGTTAGTTTTGGGTGAAAAGTGGATTTGTGTTACATTCTGATCATATTTCTTACAACTGTGGGGCGCCGTTTTTCATCATTGCACTTACATCAACAGCAATAAAATGCAGTTCAATATGTTATCAAGATCTTAAACTCACTCGGTGATTTTGGGATCGATGTTGCCTATCCACAGGCGGTTTCCATCATGGGCTCCACTGTCTGAAAGGATGGAGGCATTTTCCATAGTCTCTGCTGCAGACGACATGTGTCCACTGACAATTAAGACAAAGTAAAATAACACAATTATACATTACTATACTTATTATTCAGCAAATGAATTTTGTGGAGGAACACTCTGTTTTTCAAAGGCATGGAAAGTTAAAGATCATGCAAACTATTATTATGTGCTTTCAAAAACAACACACGCGGCGCCGAAGAAAGTCATTTTCAATTTTATAGAAATGATGCAATGCAGTTCTAGTAAACACTTGCAGTCTCGTGTTGTAGAATACAAACGAGGATGGATCGTTATGTACCAAAACCCTATTTAAATTGGCAGCAAGCTGCTCGATATTAGTTACAGTGCTCAGTGCCGTGAAATCGCTACCAAAATTGAGCAACTCGTGTTAATTACTGCTTTATTTTTAGCAGGTCACTCGCGGTTAGCATATTTAGCACTTACCTCCTCGCTGATCAGACCTGCTATGACGGTGGCTTCTTCAATTGAATTTGCTTGTGATCCCGCTTTCGGGATGCTTCAGTGATGTCAAATAATGACAACAGTCATTTTAAATCCATAGAGTGGATTACTGATTTGAAATCCAGTTGGATATCTTGTTTTGAGGGCGAGGCAGTAGGTTTTCTACCGTCCAAAAACACAGGCGCACTGTGATGTCGTAGATTATTTGTAGCGCACTCGTTTTTAATCCTGCATGTCCCAGTCGCAAATAAAGTACGTTACGTCAGGAGGTTCCCCGCTCAATCGGCACACTCTGTTTCATATTTCAAGCGCCATCGTCTCAAAAATCCGTCGAGGCAAGATGACGATTAAATGTCAAGCCTCGCTTCCCTGTAACATGCTCTTGTAAAGGATTGTACCAGTAAGTACCCATATTTTGCGCAATTTAATGTGCTGTATGTGTTTTAACGGTGTTATTCTTATAGATTCGGCAACGCCGTGTTTCTTTACTGCCGTTTGTGAGTTTACGGGACGAGAAAGAGGAGAAAAAAATGTCACAGTCCGCACGCCGACCTTCACGCTTACATTAAACAGAGGCAGTTTCCAGTTTAACGATATCTGGAAAAAATATGCAGAACGTATTTACACCATATAGCACTCTCTTTTATGGCAGTTATGATTAAAGTATTTCTTTTCAATTAAACGAGTTCTGTCGACAGTTCGAATCAAATGTCACGTGACTTACATTTGAGTCATATTTGGACAGTTTTGTGAAATTAATGCACGCCACATAAGTGCTGTAGTAAATTAAATTTTATTCATTTAATTAATTTATGAAAGAAAAAACGGTATAACATAGAAACAAATGTTCTCCGATGTAGAATGAATGAAATGGAGCAGAAAGAAGACAAGTATGTCCCTTCTCCACAGAATTCAGTTACAATTAACATATTTAAAAACATAAAAAATAAAAAAAATATCTATACATATATAGCAGCTGGTCACACAGTCAGTTACATAACTTTTTAGTTCCCATTTCCCAAGTTAAAACAAAAATGTTTTTTGTGGAAAAAAAATCAATCATTATTTTCACATATAACAATTAATCAATCCCCCTCACTGGATGTTTTTTTTTTTTGCTATTTATTAAAGATAAATGTACAAATGTGACATGACATACAAGTTACATCACATTGCAAATACTTAATATTCAACATTGTTTTTTGTTTGATAGGGATGACATTAAACCAGGAAGAGCATAATCAGATATATATTTTTTTGGTCACACTCTAAACTGTACAAAGGAGACCTCATGCGGGCTCACCCGCTGCTTTGCTGCAGTAGAGGAGCTGTGACTGCAGCTGCATCTGCAGGATGTGATGTTACAGTATCCCATTGACCACCTGTGCTCTACTTTTTCTGCTTGACTTCCCATCCAAGGAGCTCCGTCAGCGTCCCACATCGGAGCCGATTTGCTCTACCACAGTTGGGCCAGATCGTATCAGCCTGTCAGGAAAGTCTGCCTGCCGCGCTTTGAAAGCCTGTTAGGAGTTTAACGTGGGATGCAGTGGTGGTCCACAGTCTACACTGAACATATTTGGATATCAGGTCATCTCTGGACGTGTGCCTCATAGTTTTGGTTTGATAGTAACGAGTTGGACTGTGGCCAAACCACTTTTATTTAAAAAAAAAAAAACAAAAAAAAAAAAACATAAATTGTAGCATTTTTGATTGGATAGATGACAAAAAGAGTCAACATTGACATGAAGTGCACTCTGCCAATTGCAGTGCATCTGCATGCCACTGACTTTTATTCCAAATTCTTCATTTATCATAGCAGTATAAAACGCCACATTCTTTTTTTTGATCCAGCACCGTGGTATGCTTCTCCCCTATAAGTTCACGAAGAGTTCTTCACAGCCAGTGACATTGAAAGACAGGCTTTAGTCTGCTTGTGTCTTCGGTCTTTTGTTACTCCAGTGTTTGTCTGTACTTGTGCACACTCTAAGGTTCAGCAGCACAGTTCAGTCTGCATGGTGGGAGGTGGTGAGTCCATAATAAAGTCAGAGGGGGCTGGACTGCCTGGTGTAAGTGTTCACTGAATGCACTGGGAGGTTCCCCTTTCGGAATCCCCAAACATCAGCACTGCATATGTGCTTCAGTGGGAGAAATGACTGGCTGTATAGTGCTTGTACAAGATGTTTGTCTACCTCCTACTGGTTGATATGGGCTATTGCCACTTTTTATTGCCTAAAACACACGCTAGCCCTCAAATTTGATAAGACAAAAATAGAACTGAGGTCACAGTGCACATATTTTTAGAGCTTCTTTTTTTTTTTTTTTTTTTTAACTAAAAGATTGATATTATCTCCTTGATTTTTAATCTCTGTCATGGAATTTATTGTCTTATTTTTTTTTGGGAAGCAGCACATCCGTTGGTTTATTTGTCTGTGTTCAGCTTTCTTCACGGTTACAGATTTTTTTATTTTCCAGAGTAATGTGTGTTATTTGCATTGTTATTCACTTTTCTTACAAAGATCTTACTTTTTGCCACCACACACAAATTTATTTGATACATTAAAACATATACATTTAGTAATTAAATCAATTAATTCCATATTTTAAATAAAGAAAAAAAAAATACATGAAACTGTCGTGCTCTAATGAATTAACGGTAAGAATAATTTGTGATTTAGATTTTGGTTTACTCATTGTGTGAGATTTCATCATCTTATTTGTTTGATATGTGATCTTCCAAGGATGTTTGTATTCTGAAATAAATGTATTTTTAATTTACATAAGCATCAATTAAAATGTAAAAATTACTCGGTTTTGAATTGGAAAAAAAAAATCTAATTACAGTATATCGTTTTTCCGTCTCTTCCAATTTGGGCCGAATTTGTTGTGGTCTGCAGGATGAGGGGATTTAAAAAAAAATAAAAAAAAAAATAAAAAAAACTCCATTTAGGTCGGATCCAGTTTCATTACATTTGGCCTAGAAAAGTGAAGTTCTTATGCTTATATTTTTGTATAAGGCCTCTTGTGGATGCTTAGGATGCTATTATGTTCTTTCCTGGTATTTATTTAAAAATCAGCATTGCATATTGGCACTGAATAAAACATTGGCAGATATGAACCGTATCTGTATATATTACAACTATGCTTCTGCTTGTATGTTTACTCTTTTAGTCATGGCGGCGAATCATTTGAGCCGACTGCATCCGCTGTTGTTTCGGTCCCTGGTGCGACCGCTCATGCGTGCCCCCGTGGTCCCCACAAAGCTCAGCACCCCGACTTTGCTTCCCATCAGCCCGTGCCACCCTGCCGCGTGTGCCCGACTCTATGCCACCAAGAAGGCTAAAGGTGACTGTGGGCTGCGGAGTGACTTGTGGGCTGTGTGTCTCGCTGAACGGTCTTTCTCATCCTCTTCCTAGCCAAGGCGAAGGGACAAGCGGCCAAGCTGAATATTAACACCGCCCTGGTGGAAGACATCATCAGTCTGGATGAACTGAAGGAGGACATGACGGCGGTCGTCAATGTGCTCAAAGACGACTTCACGCGCAACCTCAGCATCAGAACGTCACCCGGTATTATATCACCTCCATATTCTCATCTCTAACTCATAATTTTATATACACAATATGTGATCATATTCAGCTGCTTTTGGAACTAAATTACCACAAAATACTTTTAATTCATACTTAAAAATGCACACACCTTGTTTGCATCATGGATTGCTGCATATGGCCTTGACCCCAAGTGTGACCATCATTTCCCCAACTACATCCAGGTCATGACCTGGTGCCTCCGGCCTGGAAAGATGGTAGCTTAGTTTGGGATGAGGGTCGTAGGGGGATGAAATGGCAGGCCTAATGGGCGGATGGAGCTAGTTCTAATCAGGTTCGAAATAAGCATTTCAGCCGCAGCGCTGTATTGTAATGGTTAGCATGTCTGCCTCATTAGATCTGAGGTTTGAGCTTTGAATCTTGGCTCTGGGTACCGGTGTTGACTTTGCATGTAGATTTTTGTAGGTACCAGTTCTCTCGCACATCCCAAAAACATGCATGTTGGGTTCATTCAAAATTCAAAATGTCCATAGGTGTGAATATGAGTGTGAATATCCACCGATACTTAAAAAAAAAATCTGACATGGAGCACGTCCTCTTTGGCAGTAGTTGGCGCTATACTGCTGCAGTTTGACACATTATCATCTGCATCATAAAGAAAGGATTTGTTCACCATTTTGTTAAATGTCGTTAAAATAAAATTTCCCAAGGTCCCTTCCCATTATGCTACGTTTCAAAGGTACGAATGGTGAATGAACAAGTTTGCACAGTGGTGTCATGCGACTTTGTTTTGTTTTTTATGGCCTAGGAATGTTTCATGAAAATATTTACTGCATTTATGACTTTACTCCTGCATTAGCATAGGTTTTTCATAGACTATATATGCTGACTTAAAGTTGAGGTCCGGAGTTTTGACCATTTCTGTTTGTAAACAAACCGTTTCTGTTTGTAAACAAACAATTCAAAATGGACCCCTCCCATGGCTCAACCCACACGAGCTCAACGTTCACGCCCCCTGTCTCTGACCGCACTCGGCGATCGCTGACAGGTGCTGGCTCCAGGTGGAGGAGTGGAACCGTCACTTGCCTTCGGTGCCGGTTGGCGTGGGTTCACTTCTACGCCTGGGAGACCATGTAGCTTACATTTCGTGAGTGAGTGAGTGAATGAGTGAAAAAAAAAATAAAAAATCTTGCGCGATGTCAAGTTGCGGCGGGAGTGACGTCATGCAGCCGACAAATTCGCCCGGCCCGCCTCTGCCTATAGTGAGTGACACGCCCCCCGCCACCCCCCGCTCTGTGATTGGCTGGAGGGGTAAACAACTGCCTGTCCACACAAACGTCCTGCTGTTGACAAAACAAACATAAAATGGCAAAATACAGGCTGGAGGGGTGGAGGTTTTGGAAAAAAAATCACCACCACACATTAACAGAAGCCCAGAGGTGTAGTTTGAGAAGGAGTTCATGGGTATACATACTGTATTTACTGTATATAGTGCATTTTCCTGAGTGAAAACGGAAGACCCTGCTTTTAACAGTACGTATCAATTTGAGTTAAGGCACTGTCTTAAACCCAGGGCATCCTGTACTGTATGTTTCTTTAACTTAGCAATATTTAAATGTCTTTTTTTTTTTTTTTATAGCTTACAGTGCCATGTGTTGCTTTTGCATGTGCTTAAGTAGCAATAGAAGAAAAACCATCCATATATGGTCTCAGTATTTATGTACGAGTTAATATTATTCCAAGCTCATATTTGTCTTTCCCCTGACCACCCTTCTTCCTTTCATATTCTGGCTCAAACATTTTCAATTACAAGTCAGTTCAAAGCACAAAGAACTCTAATTTCCATCTGCTTCCTCTTCCTCCATTCCTCCATCCATCCATCTGTCCGTCCGCCTCTCTTCTGTCCAGCTGCACAGTAATCCAGGGAGGCAGCAGGACTTAGGTTTGACAGCAGGGATGAGATGGCGGAATGGAATGACGTCAGTTGTCCGAAGCGTGCGTGTGCGTCTTGTGCACAAGTGTGTGTGTGTCCGACAAATTTCTCATCTGGATTTAATCAGGAGTAAGTGTGGATCTAACTGTATGAAAGTGTGCAGAAAGCCAGAGATGGATGGAGAGAGAACATCCGTGGCGTTGTTGCGGTCAAAGCGGCGTTTCCAGGGAAACTTCCATGTAGCATCGGTACTTTGAAGGATTAGTTTGACTTGTCGGGAAATGCATGTACTGTATTTGAGGCGGTCATCCTTCAGTCAGTCGCAAGCCTTCAAAAAGAAGAAAGAGCTGGAAGGTTTATAGTGACACGTAACGAATACTTGCTGAAAATGTGTAGAACTTAGGTTTGTTTTGTCCTTGCTGTTTTCTTGTTCCATTCATGACTATTTTGCATATTTTACAAGCGTTTCTGTAATTTGATTTGGCTTAACGAGTTTGATGGCATCGGAACACTAAAATGCATTTGTTGCCACTTTCCTCAAACAGTTTGTGTTGTATATCTGGATTACGGTTCCTTTTATTATGATCATAGGAAACCTCCATAAATCTACGATAGTTGTCCTATATTGAGCTAACGTGAAACGCTATCATTAAATCTCTATTGTATGCATCCCCAGAAATGCAAATGATTTAAATTGGCAGATAAATGAAATGAATTGAGGTTATACTATAAAGTAACTGGATACTAAATCAGTGCAAAGTGACTTGAAAGTACAGTACAGTAATCCCCCTCTATATTGCAGTTCAGTTTTTGTGGTAACACGGTAGCACTTTATTTTGTATTTTTTATTTATTTATTTTTTTTATTGGACTTGTTACTGTATGTTATACTATTTGCACAATATTTCAGTATTATCCATTGCTCTTACTCTTTCAAGTGTTTGTGTTGTTTTAAAAGCATTTTTTAAGACCTTAAAAAAGTGTGGCATAATTGCTATAAAAACCTAAAGCATAAACAAGAAATGTTCAATGTAACACCTGTCATGGAGTGGGGATTACTAGAAGGAAATGCTTAATGATGTCATTCATTATTTCAGAAATGTATAGTTCACCAGTCCGCATTGTCCTCATAAATACAATTATAAATGTATGATCATGTTACAGCGGCGTTCTCCCAAAATAATGACGTTTCTCTTGAGAAATGCAGCTTCACTCTGAACAAAAAGCTTTTTTCTTTTAATAGTCGGACTTGTTTCTTATTTCTTTATTTTTTCTCATAAGAAAATTCAACTTTATTCTTTCACTTTATTATTGTCAAATTAAGTGTTTCCCATCATATTATTTTATTCTAGTAAAATTCCATAACCTTAAACAGTTAACTTTTAGCTTGCAAAATTGATGTTTTTTTAAAAATGTTTTTCTCATCATATTACACTTTTTTTTTTTTTTTTACTTTATTCAAGTAGCATAATGTCCCCCCTTTCTTCCAGAGTTGCAGTTTCCAGTTTTTATTTCCAAATGTGAAAAAACATGATTTATTGTTTAAGAGTGAACCAAGAGAATGAAAAATAATAATAATAATAATATACAGAGGTTTTATTCCATTAATACCCTATTCAGTAATGGATACTTTTAAAGTGAACAAACTGAAATCATTATAGTACATAAAATCAATTTGATCAATGTGAATAATCAATCTCCTGAAAATTCATCATGCTTGTCAAAGGCTAAACCCAAGTTTTTGTCATAATCATAAATGTTTTCCCACGTTAAGCAATGTGGTTGAGCTTTCTGATATTCTTCCTGCCAGATCTTTTACCTCTGGCTCTCCTGGTAAAAAAAAAAATGGCCGCCTGTCTGGCACAGTGTAAATGCGAACAGATGTGTAGGTGCGCATCGTCAAGGTATAAGTAACAAAGTCGGACAGGCAGAAGGTCACATAGCTACGGATTCAAATCAAATGATGAAACAATCGCATCAAGAAAATGACTGTCATCTCATTTTTTTTTTTTTTTTCTCGCACACACCACCAGCAGCGTCATGGGTTGCAACCACCACAGCCTAAGCAGGCACAGAGTGATGTAAGGCAGAGGTGGACGAGAAGGAAACAACTGCGTCTGAGGTTAGCCAGATGTAAGGAAAGGGGAATGAGGGGGTCATGGTCAACACACCTTTTGCTTCTCTCATTACTGAAGGAAGGAGAGGTGCCCATAAAAATAACCAAAATGCATTTTCTTGAGCCATATTTGTTATTGGTCACTAGCTGGCCGGTTGATTTGTGATTCGGCTTAAAAAATTGCAGCTGTTTATGACGAGTGTTCGCAACTCTGTTTGTGGGATCAAATAAACTATATAGTAATAATGTTGACAGTGCAAATGTATAGGATTGACGCTGTGTACATGTACCCTGTTGTACTGTATAGGTGCACTGGACCACATTGTGGTGTCAACCCCAGATGGGAAGTTTCCTCTCAACCAGCTTGGCCAAGTCTCCATGAAATCCCCTCAGCTCATTATGGTCAATATGAGCAGCTACCCCGAGGTAAGACCATCACTCACAAACCAGCAACACTAACAAACACAAGTTGTTTTTACTAGTACGAGTGTATGTGTTGGCTAGGGTACTTCCTGGTTCACAGAAGAGAACGTAAGTGAAGGGGTTGCCTTATTTTTTTATTTTTATTTTTTTTAAAAAATTTTTTTAAATTCAGAGGACGTGTGACTTGTCTGTTTGACCATCCGTAAATATATTTTTTTCATTCTGGGCTTCCAGAATGGCCATTGAATACGGCCTGAATGTGATACTAACCAGAGGTGGGTGCGTCAACAAATTATGAGCATCCGTCATTCGGCAATCGTCAACAGTCGGGACACATATCCGTCATCGTTAATCCGTCAATATTTCAAGCCGAACCATCAATCGGTCATACGTCGATTGCGTAGCCATCTTTCGAGGTGGGCGTCAGTCATTCGTCAATCTGTCATTGACGGCTTGAAGAATTTATTGACGGATTGATGAATACATTGATGGATGAAAACCCACTTCTAAGTTTGTCAATTTTTGAAAAGTTTCCCATCAGTTGTCAACAAAATGGGCATCCGTCATTGACTTTTTGATGGAATGCCCGCTTCTGGTACTCACAGTGTTTAGACCTCTTAATTTATTATTGTTTACATGCATTTTGTCTTTGTCCAACACTCATATAGTTGTTTATGTGCTTTTTTGGCATAGATACTGAGTAAATGCAATGACACTGTATCAATGTGTCAGTTACGAGGATCTTAAATGTAAATCCTTTCTTAATTGGCAAACATTCATTGTATTTTAATTTATATTCTAATTAATTCTGCCATTGTTTTATTGATTCTTCCGAAACATGTGCTAGCACTCCACGAACTTTCTTGGGAATCGATTAAATAGTTTTTGCATAATCCCGCTGACGAACAGACAAACAAACTGCAGTCAAAACAGCACCCCTGGCCTTGTTTCTTTCGTACTTGGAAGAGGTAATAATCTGAGGCTTGAAGTCGAGCCAGAGCAGACATAAATGAAACCCGACCTTAGCGCCTCACGCCAACTTGGTCTCATATGCTAATTGATGGATCACTCGAGGAGCCCTTTGTTCTGGAGTGAAAGATAGCACCGAGAACTTGAACTGTGTGTGTGCTGATATGTAGATAGGTCTGTGTGTACGTTGTCACTGAATAGGAAATGACCTCATCTTACCCCCAGGTTAGGAAGGAATGAATTATTTTTTCTTTCCTTTTTTTTTTTTTCATCCCCTCCTTTCCTTCTTCAGCGATGCAACACTGTACTAATCGCAGCTCTGGTTCATCCAGTAAGCTTATAGTGTCCAGACTTTTCTAGACTGGTGGTCTGGAAAGTCAAAGTGCTTTTTTTAAAGTGCAATTAACATTAAACAATCATGTATTGCCTTTTCTTTTTCACTTACCTCAAAATAGAACTCCTGCCTTGTTATGAAGTTGAACAGTTAAAGCAACACTGTTTAATAATGTAAACTTTAAATGAGCTCACTAAAATCATGCAAATGGAAATGCGACTTAATATTTAAACAATAGAATTTGTTCCTTTCCTACGGGTGCGACGTCGCGCATATTTCTAAGTCGGAATGCACAGTAGTCGATCACTAACCGATTGTTATGATTGCAGCAAACATTTGTATATGCAAATAAACACTCAAATGAAAAACAGTAAGGAAAGAAATCCTTGACTTTTTTTCTATTCATACAGTAAATGTACTTATTCAGGTTTTGTTTATACTATATCCAGCAACTTGCTATAAAAGTCACATATTTGCATTTTTTTGTGCCACCTTGAAAATGCTGTAAGATGCCACAGAATAGCGCCAAAGCCAATAGGAAAGTAGTACATTGCTTTCTTAAAATTCCACGGTTCTGTTGGACCGAACTGAAAGAATGGTATAGTGGTTAGTAGGGGTGTGAATTGCCTCGTACCTGACGATTCGATTCGTATCACGATTCACAGGTCACGATTCGATTCGATACCGATTAATCCCGATACGAATTTCTAAGTCGATTGTTGCGATTTTTTTCATTCAAATTTAGAAAATACTAATCAGTAAGCTTGTAGAGTGTAAGATTTATATGAAAATGTATTATTTATTTATCTGAAATTTCAGTCTTATAGAGGTTGTAATCTGTTTCATGTTTAAACAGCATTAAACTAAAATATTAAGGCTTAATGTTTCGTTCATATAACATTCTTCCATGCTTAAGGTGTGAATCCTAAAAAAAAAAAAAAAAAAAAAAAAAAAAAAAAAAAAAAAAAAATCGGTTTTGCCTATTATTGAATCGATTCGAGAATCGCGCGATGTAGTATCGCGATATATCGCCGAATTTTTTTTAACACCCCTAGTGGTTAGTGTGTTCACTCTGTAAGCAGCAAGTCCCCGGTTCAAGACAGCTCAGCCACCCCTACAGCCCCTTCTTTTCCCCTCTTCTCTCCTCCTCCTCCACGATTTCTTGCGCAAGGAGACGTTTAGTTTCAAATATTTATTGAAGAATTGATGGCTTGCATTCAGAGGAGTGCTTAAACGCAGATCTCCACCAGCAGACTGCAGTCGGCTTGCCGGGGGCGCGGCAATCACATGGGGAGAGGCAGGGTTTTACTGAACCGGACGTTTTACTTCTGTGTTAGAAAACTAACCAGCAAAACACCCAATATTTAATAAAATAAAAAAAAATACATCATAATGGTGTCAAAGGTAAGATTTAATTATTATATGCCTATAATTAACTGTTGTTAAGGCTTAAAATACCGTGGTGTAATCCCTTTAAAGGAAGACCTATAAATTCCAAAGTAATATTTTTCCTTAAATTTGCATGAAGTTAATGGCAATTTTTTATTCCTCTAAATTCTAGTTCCTGATTGTAAAACAGCCACTAGAGGGTGACCGACACTGGTATCAGCCACCGTCACGAGTACCGCTACCTGGTATCGGTTCTCACCCATCACTATTGGAAATCACTTCATTATAGCAAAAATATGAAAGCCCTGACCTCAACCTCATCCAACACCAACAGAGATTGACAGCCAAGGGGATAGGATGCCGAGTAGCGGGCTTAGAATCGAATTTGGGGAGCCTTTCAGTGGCGGGCTGTGCATTTTTAGCCACAAGTGCCCCCGGCGAGTGGTCCTCTGGTAAGTGTTTCTTAGCAGTGACTCTTAACCGCAGACCACACGCACGCTCAAGCAGACACACAACACACGCGCTTCTCTGGCGTGCACGTCGCACACAGAGGTGAGGCCGCCGTGCCCAGAGCTTAATAGGCTTATAATGACGCCGATCCATTACTTTGCCTTCCAGATGCCCTTCAATTGTTTTCCAGTCATTCATTAACAAGCAGCAGGCCTGTGTTTTGTGCGTAGGTGAGCATCACCAAAGCGCTCGTACGCGCAGGCGGACAGCAACTGGCATTCCTTTCCGCTCACTCCTTGGCTTCGAACGAGGGCCGCCTCCGTTTGATGTGAAACTTCAGTGTAATTCCCCCCCCACCCCCCTCCACCATCCCCACTTACATATTAACGAGAACCTGACCCGAAAGATTCCGGTTTGGCTTTTCACGCGAATGAAATGGCCGTCATGAGCACGGAAGCGGTGATGAATATGATGCTGAGAACACTCAAACATATGTATGAGCCGAATCGATCACTCGCCGCTCCAAGAGAGCAAGCAGAGGTCTGCGCTCTCTGGGCGATTGAAGCAAGAGGAGAAACAAGAGCTGAATGAATTAATTCAATGCACACAAATAAGTTCCTTTAATCTCACTGCCATTTCTTCCCCCAATGGAAAACACCAGAAAGGAGAGAAGGGAGGATAAAAAAAAAAAAAAAAAAGGATATGCACATTTTTCATGCATTTTTAAACTCTTTGGAATGCTCAGCATAGGGAATTGTCATGCAGCTAAATTCTTTTCAAGGGATTTTTCTTTCTCCTCTATGCAAAGTGCAGCATCTGGTAAAATGTTTACATATCTCAGTAATGCCATTTTGCGTCCAAATGATCATTGTCAAGATTGAGTTCAGCTCGTTTTTGTTTTTTTTTGTTTTTTTCCCCAATACTCTCCTACAAATGTCATGCAGGATGCCAGATTTTAAGGCTATCTGATGTCCAATCAGGCTGACATTAATGAGGCCATTCCTGAACGAGGGATCTCTCTCTCTGCAGTTTAGATCACAACACTAATCACTCGACTAGCTCAGCCTGTAGTAACTGCACACTCAGGTGCATTTATGGCTGTTGGCACTGATGCAACCGCAGCAGGTAGACAAGAATGAGCAGCAAGAGCCTGTGCTGATTTCATACAGAATGATTCCACTCGTGGATCACATGACAGAATTTGGAGTGCAAAGAGAACACTAACGAACTAATTTGTGTCAGTCGGAAAAAAAGAGAAATAATATGAGAATAGTCTTACAAATACGTATGAGACTAAAAAACCCCAAGTTGAACTATTCAGAGGGAAAAAAAATTATGATAAAGACGCCATTTTATGAGACTAATGTTGCAATTTTACAAAAACGTATTAATTTTAAAAAAAAAACAATTTAATGGTGGTATTTTCAAAATTTAAAACTTAATACACAAGGGAGTTGTATTAGTGGAAAAAGTTGCAGATTTATTAGAAAATATCTTAATTTGCAAGAATAGTTGCATTTTATAAGACTAAAGGCTGGGCTTTACGCAATCAGGATTTTTCGGCCATTCAGCGATCGAGTTTGAAAAAGTCGATTAAGATGGACCAATATATCTATTTAAAAAACTTGTATATTTACTCGACAGGCATTCGCGGTGATAGGGACTCGCCCAAACCACATATAATTGACGTCAATTGAAATGCATGGGGGGGGGGGGGGGGGGGCAATGCTTCAAAAAATGCTGATAAACATGAAATATAACATGTAGTGTCTTATTTTGTCAAACCGATCAATAACATCACTGATTGATCGGGCAATTTGAGACATTACAGCTGATCGCCGATTTTGCATAAAATGCTAAATATGGGCCGATCCAGCCGATCAGATTTTAAGTCTACAAAAGACGAAAATTTGTTTCGACAAAGAAATTATTTTTAAAAAAAAATCTACAAATGTTCATAATTTTATGAAAATAAAGTTAAATTGTTAAAGATTAATAATGTTATTTTATTTGTTGTGAATATTTTACAAGAATGAAGTTATATAATTACAAAAAAAAAACCCAATAAGGTTCAACGTTCTAATTTATGACTACAAAAAATTTGGAGAGTGAAGGTAAAAATGTACAACAATACTTGAGATGAATAAAGAAGTAGTCAGAGAATAAACATATTACATTTGCTTTATTTTTGAAAATATTTTATGAGAATGACGTAATATCAAAAAAGAATGAAAATGCTCTCAATTTTATGAGAATAAAGTGTGGTCCTAACTCATTTGTGTGCGCGAGTGTTTACGTGCGTGTTGCAAGCAGACTCACTTGTCGGGTCACTGGGGGTCAGCGCCCTGCCCTGCAACCTCTCAGTTCTGTCCCACAGGACTTGGCGCTGACAGTGGCCCAAGGCACTTCCACAACGTACGGGCAGCCACACAGGCACACACAGCATACAGAACACCTTAATGACTGCCAGCTGGAAGAAAGACCACAACCTGCAGTTGTAGCTTTGATTTCATTTGTATTTTTGTATTCACCCCACCTTTTCTTGTGCGTGTTCTTGGGTGTGTGCGTTGCCTCAGGCTACGGCGGCAGCTGCCCGTGCCCTGAGAGAGAGCAGCATGAACCTCAACCCTGAGGTGGACGGGACAATCATCAAGGTGGCTGTTCCTAAGTGAGTCTCGTACGCACGCACAAACCCAGACTTTCCCTTGTTGTGTCACTGTTTTTCTGTCATCCATCTGCTCTTCTTCCAGGCAAAACATCTATGTGAAAATATTGACTTGTTGTTCTTTTATTAGAACAATAAATGTAGTGATGCAATCTGTTTTGCCACATCAGATAAGCGTCAAGACAGGTTGCCAACCAAAAATATGTAAATGGAGTTTTTAAATTTGCGCTATCTGCGTTATTAATGTTTTTTAATTACATTTCTAACTTAGCTCTACAATTAAAGGGATACTTTACATAGTAAGCCATTTTTGGCAGTCAAACATTAATATGTTGCCTATTAGGGGTGTGAATTGCCTCGTACCTGACTCTTCGATCCATATCACGATTCATCGGTCACGATTCGATTCAATACCGATTAATCCCGATATGAATTTACAAGACGATTGTTACGATTTTTTTTTTTTTACTCAATTTAGAAAATACCATTCAGGAAACTTGTACATGTACACTGCAAGATTTGTATGAAAATGTATTATTAAAAGTAGTATATTTATAGAAACAAAGTTAAAAAATAAATAAAATAAAGTTATAACATTTGAAGTGTAAAAAAAAAATGAAGAAAAAATAATAATAATAATAAAGTCTTAATATTAGGGAGATAAACAAGTCTTGCAATTTTGCAATGATGAGCTAGAGCCTCCAAAATGATATTTCATTAACTGTTGTTGCAAAAACCAACATAGTATTTTCATGTGTCCAGCCATTAATTTGAGTCTTTCCATACAGTCCTTTGCTCCTTGTATTGTGCAGATTTGCATATAAGATGTAACGCAAGCCAGTTATTTTATGTGCATGCATGTTTCCTGGCGGATGCAGCAGCAGCAGGTGTTAGTGTGATGGAGTAGGGACACGCGTATCGGACCGCTCTCCCACAACTCACCCACCCCCTCCAATCAGCCTCGGCACTCTCCCGAGCCCCCATTTGCATTTGCAAAGAGAAGAAGAAGATGCCCGTTGATTCGCAGTGGAATCAGCAATTAGAGCGTATTGTTTGCGGTAAATAGATGCTACTCGTGGATTGTTTGCAAATAGTCCACGAGGCTAGAAAACGGCAATTAAGGACAAAGAAGCAGAATGACACGGCGAGTCCAATTTTGTGAATGATTAAAACAAGCGACGTGATTGCCGAAGTCGGGTTGATGAATGTTTCAGTTCTGGAGTGAAGCCTTGGGGAGTGATTGTTTGTAAAATAGCAGCGACAAACTTTCAACAAATAACAGCCTGATTTTAGCACTGTGGCGTGCGCTTGTTTTAAAGGTATAATGAAAGGTGAGTTAGGTCATATCCACACAAGGATGTTTTGTGTGTGAGACAACTTGAATAGCGCACAATAAACCTATGATGGATTGTTGTGTTTTTGTTAATCCAGTGAGCCACATCGGAGCGATTCAGATTATTTTGGCATTGCATAGACTCCCATCACTCAACTTTATGTTTATACTTTAAAACAGCCACCAGTGTTTTCTTAAAATGGAACCAAGGGGCAGCGGCTTCAATAAAAACAGCAGGGGCCCCAGAATTGAACCCTGTGGAACACCATAAAGAAACGTAAACTCATTATTATAAAATAAATTCACTACTTTCGCAAGCATTCACCGCTGTTTGATATTCAAGCTTTATCGGCCTTCATATTCATAAAAAATCCGAGGACGGTATTTGTCAAAATGCCAAATAATAGGCCTATCCCTAGTAAATTGTGTTAAAATTGTACCCTAATGCTTTTTAGTTATCAAGATACTCGAACGCAGCTGTTAACTGATTTAATTGAGGAAAATGATCCAAGCCTCGGTGCAGGTTAGCGCTCTCGGAGTTGCTCGCTGCTTCTCTAGGAAAAAAATTGTCGAAAATCTTTGCATGGTCGGGAAAAGCCTGCTTAATATCATCATCACACTTCAGCAAAGTCTGACCGAAAAGTAGTCTGTGGCTTTTAAATGTGCACCCCCTCATTTATGTTCCAGGGATTAAACTTTGCTGTTTGTTTTGCTCTCATTTTTTTTGGTCTCCTCCCTTGCAGAGTGACACGTGAGCACAGAGAGAACCTCACCAAAACGGCCAAGCAGTTCAGCAACAAGGCCAAAGACTCTCTGAGGAGAGTTCGCTCAAACGCGATGGCGCAAGTGAAGAAGGCCAAGGAGAGGCAATCTGAGGACACCATCCGACTTGTGGAGAAACAGGTACGAGGCAGGGAGGAAGAACAAAAGAGGTTTCATCTTCATGAGCGCGACTAAAACTGTCACATCTTTTTTTTTTTTTTTTTTTTTTTGTCTTCGCAGGTTCAGCAGATGTTCGACAACATCACAGCAGACATTGACAAACAACTCGCGGCCAAGACCAAAGATCTGCTCAGTTGAATGTGAGGAGACACACACACAGCTATTAGTTTCAATACGTCAGCGTTTTGTCACAGTCACACCCACAGGCGGACATGTTTAGGACGCATTGTGTTGATATTCTACAGAAACATGGACGCCGTGGGAATAGGTTTTGGACTTATGTGCCGGTTTCACATGTAAGCGGGTGTTCACATGAACTGAAGATAGATTAAAAAAAAATGTTGTTTTGGAGTCTGAAGCAACACATTTGTCATTTATATGCAAACACCGAAAATGTTCGTCTGGGAAAACATGCGCAATAATGGTGGACCACCGTGTCATAATGCCCATTTGAAAAGTTTGATTTATGATATAGCTTCATATGTCATAAAAACACTAGGGCAATTCTGTCTAGCATTAGAATATAGCTAAGTTCCATCATTATTCACAAATCTGTTTAAAAAAAGTGCGTAAAAGAGCTTGTTGCAACATGGCCTTGGCTGATCTCTTATACTCTGCTACCACATCCTGGCCGTTTGTTGAAATAACTACCATTGCTCTAAGCCACCTCTTCATGTTAGAAGGTTGCATCAAAGCCTTCTGTATGTGCTTGCATAAAAAAAAAGGTAAAAACAGTATAAATACGTTTTTGGGAGTACAGGACAAAGTATTAAAAAAAAACGAGTTTACATGTTTTTGGGTTTGAATGAGTTAAGAATGAATGAGTTCCACTGACAACATCTTTGAAGTCTCGCAATGGCAAAATACTGTTCTTAGACATTGTCTTGGTCTCATCATGATGTCAAAATATGTTTAAATTCCCATTCTAATTGAATCAGAACGTTTATTGGTGTGTTAAAGACATTATTGCAGCACATTTTTTCACTTTTTGTGAGTACTGTACTATGTATTGACCTGATAGAGTAAGATAATGGTTGTTTGTCCTGCGATTGGCAGTTCAGGGTGCCTCGAAGCCAAAGTCAGCTGGGATAGGCTCCAGCTCCCCTGCGATACAAATGTGGACAACCGTAATAGAAAATGGGCGGATGGTTATTTCTTTACGCCAACTACCGGCGTAGCATGCATATTACAAGTACAACATCGTTAGATGTTCTGTTCATTCTCGGTTAATGAGGGATCATTATGACATTGTTCTGTTGTTGTTTTTTTTACCAGGTCTTTGTGTAATCACACCCCAAGCAGTTTTAGACTTTGTTGCCACATCACTGGTGAAGATGCGAAAAAAGAAAAAAATCATCCATCCTGCTTCACTCCTTTTTGCCGTCTTCAAATAAATACAGCACTGGGAAGGAATGGCTTTTTAATGGGATTTGTGGGCTTCCTTCTCATCAAACCTCTTGCCACAAGGGCTGTCTGTTTATATAAAACAAGCGCACCCGTCTGGATGTCAACTGGCTGTTTGGTTTCGTTTTTTTTTTTTTTTTTGTCCTGGTGGCAAAAGCAGACAACATTATCATCGAGTTGCTAAACATTTGCTTCACATTCAAGATGGAAAATGCGTATGCATGTCTACCATTGACCACACGTCTTCTCTCCTCGAAATGATTATTGATGGCTCTATTAAAGCCAAACCGCTTTGTAGTACATGTTTGTGCGTGCGTGATCGCTCTTATTTTCTTTTTCTCCGCTTTCAGTTTGAAGTCGAATACGCCCCCCCCCCCCTTCCTCCTCCTCCATTAGTTTGAGTGATAATGGACTTTTCCTGTGTGCACGGATCTGACTGTCGGCACCACAATGGTCCATTAGGGTGGAGGGGAGGCTTTTAATATTGGCTTTGTTTTTAAATAACTGCACTTTAAAAAAAAAAGTCGTCAGGTAGTATGAATGGGAGTGAAGCCATTAGCATAGACTCCAGCTTTCCTCTTCCTGTGGTTTTGTCTTTATTTTTATATTATTTATTTTGGGTGCAGTCCAGCGGCCTCACACGTGATTGATTCATGCTATCAAGCGTTCCCTTTTGTTCAAGATAGGGTGTTAAAATGAAATAGGCCGGCGTCCTTCAGTGCGGTTTTCGCTTTAATGGGCTAAACAGAGCAGAGAGTCGTTGGATAAACAAGAGTTTAGCGAAGGAGTGTCTTGTCGGTGCAAGGGGGACGCGGGCGGCCTCGCGCGGGGAAATGGCGGCGCTCTCCGAGCCATTCCGTGTCCAGATGTCAGCAATTTCGGGGGGCATTGTGTACCTTGGCCTGCAACGGAGGCTTCATGATCGATGGAGGGCTGAAAATCTCCACGTCTCTGGCGCAACAAGCGCAGGCCAAGCGTGAGGAAATTGCTTTCAGCTGATAGCTTCATTTTGCTTGACATTTATCAAGTGGAAGACGGGTTCTCTTTTTTTTTTTTAGGTTTTATTTTTTCGGTTTGAATGTTTACCGCAAAAAAAAAAAACGACACGCTGGGCGCCTTCCGTCTTTATTGAAGTTGTGGCATGTCCTTTGGCACTTCCGCAGGAAAATATACAAATCTAAATTAGTTCAGCAAACTTTTTGGGGATTTGATAGCAGGGACTTTTATTTGCTTTTGGTGCACAGAAGGAAAGATAACCACACGTGTTCTGTGATAACTGTGACACACAAACCATGGACGGAAATGTTTGATAGTTACAGTATATACAACTGGCCACTTGAATAGGTACACCTGCACAATCTGACAATCCACTACTAGATATGATGTATACTAGAAGCCTGCCTTTAAAAAGAAAGTAATGTAGACTTCACAACTTTTTTTTCCATAGGAAATAATGGAAAGTGGGTCAATGATGTCACAATTCAGCTAATTTACATAATAGCCACACCCTCGCCGAGTGTCTCCATGACTCTCTGACCAACTAGGCTCAACTGAGATCCAGAGCCATTTCCAACCAATGACCATTATGATCACATCAAAGCTAAAGGGTAAGCAGAGCTGCATCCAGTTTTGTTGGATTAGCGTTAGCGTTAGGGGGCAGACCCCGCATGTAACCTTCGTGAACATGTTTTTGTTTGTTTGTTTGTTCGTTTTGCCGTACTTGAATACAGTGTAATTGCATATCCACATCCACTACAGTAGGTGGCAGTGGTCTTCTCATTGTCAGAATGTGCACAAGTAGTGCACGTATTAGCTCCTCTGCTGAAGCGTACTTAAAAAAAAAATTAAAAAAAAAAAAATATATATATATATATATAAATATTAGACAAATGATACTATAGAATCTATAAGTTGTTTTACTCAAATGTGGAAAATACTCACCCGTAAACATGTACACTGTAAGAGTTGCATATTTTATTTAAATTTTTTAAACACACCTAATAGTAAATGGATGGATAACTACATGAGTGATTAAAAATTACAATACTAATTCTCAGCATGAAAACAAATACTGAACATTTTGGTTTTCTTTGTGTCCCCAGTGTCGCTATTTCAGATACTGTATAAGCTATCATGTTAAAATGCAAGTAGGGACATATTAAAGGGCAATTTGCACTCATGTTGTCGCCACAACAGCTTCCCATCATCCTCTTTTCCGTACTTCTCTATTTCTGTATTACTTATCTGAGAGTAGCATGACGCCAGCCTACAACAAGACGCACACGCACTCTTTTCTCTCCCCTCATCACCTCTGGAGTGCAAACGAGTGCGTGAAGCCAACCCAGAAGATGTCATTGAGGTTTCAATCAGCGCATGAATATGAAATAAAGCTCTCCAAGGGGACACGCGTTGTGCGTAAACGGCTGCTTATGCAAATTAAATTGAAAAGAATCTGATGTTCATGAGAGCATCTCTGACCTTTTTCAGTCAGCTCGCATGAGAATATTAATATTTATAGATGTAATTGGCTCCGGCGCGGTTAGGCCCACGCCGCCGCAGGTGGACGCGCTTACTTTCTGCGGCTGACTGAGATTCTCTTTAAGGAGGAAGTTGGATATCCTAATAATCAGGTAAACTAATGGCGGGCGGCGAGAGTGTTTCCTTCCGCCGCACTCGGCACGTCAGTCATTCCCAGAATTGCTGCTGTCTTGTCTGGTGTGCGAGCGTCGTCCACTCAGTAACTCCCCTTGACGTTTAGTGGGGACCACACGGCCCCCTTTTTTTTGCTTCCACACACCTCCTGCCTCTTCCATTTGAACAAAGCCTTCCTCAGTCTAAAGTGGCCCAATCTCAAATGATTAGCGGCATGGGAGGAATTACATATTTAGCTTTACGTCCGTCATCATTTCCTCCCCGCGGCCTGATCTGAAGTGACTGGCGAGCGGTGCCCTCCATGTTGCTATCTCCGTGTGGCTGAAAAGACCCCCCCCCCCCCGACACCCCCCTCAACCTCCAGTGTAATCAAGGGCAGAGGATGAGAAGTGCAGGGTGGACACTGATAGACACAATAGCTGGGGGAACTTTTTTCCTTTCTGTTTGTATGAAGACGAGCCTAAATTTAAAAAAAAAAAAAACAAAACACAGCATGATGTAATGCCCCCGAAATCTCGCCGCAAGTCTTCCTTGAGTTCTGTTCAAAACTTCTTAACCAGCATAATTTCTATTGATCGATGGCAAGGGCAGTTTATGATTAAGATTGGACCACGGAAATCATATTGGGTGTAAGGAACAGAAAGTGAAATTGGCTCTCGCGCTCCAACCACACATCCGGTCCGTTAACAAACACAATGCAGCTCAGCTTCTGGTGAGCAGATGTCATGGTTATAGTGACATGTTATTGGCACAGTGACAAATCATTTGAAATGTGAAGACCGGTGCAGCACGAAAAAAAAAAAAAATGCATTTTTTAAACTCGGCGATTTTTATTGACATGGAGTTTAAGTACTAAGAATAATTTACGCAAAATACTAACAATTTATTTTACATTTTGTTCCCTAAATGTAAAACCACACCGTAACCTTAAAAGGGGCCATGCAAGTCACATACTGATCTGTGATTTTTTTATTTTTTTGGATTACTGTTGCACCCCTCATACATTTATGTGGTTTCACCATTATGCCCTTTCCCTCGTAACCTTATCTACGATGTGGTTTGCCATGAAAACAAGTCTATTATAACCATTTCTTGGTGAATTGTTTTGTAGCGCAAAGCACAATCTAACGCATGTGCGCATGGATGGAGTGTTCTTTCTTTTGGTAATATGCTTGCCTAGCACAGATAAAAGAGGGTACACCATTGTGGAATGGAATGCAGCCGACTTGGGCTAATTGAAGCGGCTCCTCTCATTCCTACGCATTGACATTGTGTGGACCCCCCCTCACCCCCCTTCCCAGTTGCTATTAACATATTTTTAAGATAATGATAATTCAATGAATTAATTACTACAGTGACTCAGAAGGATTGTCCCACGCTGTTGTCATATTTAAGAATGAAATACAATTCCATCCACCACACACACATCTGCGGAGCGCCAAATCTGTCTGCCTGCGCCTTGGATCAAATTCACCAAAATTGCATTATACCACCTGCGCCACAAGTTAGGCCTGCTTGTACCGAGTCTAAAATCTAGTCTACGTTTTGTCACCAAACTAGCCTTGCCCTGGCATGGAAATTTTGCTGTCTCTGTTTTCTTTTTTTTTTCTTTTTCTTTTCTTTTTTTTGGGCAAAGTGCACACCCGCCTGTCTACAAAAATAGAACCCTAAAAGTTCAAACTGCCAGCACAAACCATGATCTTGAATAATAATGATAATATTTTTTTAAAACACTTTCTCATTTCAAACTCATTCTACAATATGACAGTTAAAAATAAATGACTTTCACACATGGCGAATACGCTCCATAAACTGCACACAACCTTGGATAAACTTAGGCTAGATTTATCACTTCCTTGACACCAATTACTATTTTTATATTAGTCAGGGTGGGGCGGCACGGTAGTCGAGTGGTGAGCACGTCCGCTTCCCAGTTCTGAGGTCTCCGGTTCGAGTCCAGGCTCGGACCTTCCTGGGTGGAGTTTGCATGTTCTCCCCGTGCCCGCGTGGGTCTTCTCCGGGTACTCCGGTCTCCTCCCACATTCCAAAGACATGCATGGCAGGTTAATTGGGCGCTCCGAATTGTCCCGAGGTGTGCGTGTGAGTGTGGATGGTTGTTCGTCTCTGTGTGCCCTGCGATTGGTTGGCAACCAGTCCAGGGTGTCCCCCGCCTACTGCCCAGAGCCAGCTGAGATAGGCGCCAGCAGCCCCCGCGACCCTTGTGAGGAATAAGCGGTCAAGAAAATGGATGGATGGATATTAGTCAGGGCTTTGGCACTGTCTTGTGGGATTTTAAAGAGTTTGATGCAGGAATTTGATGCAAAATAAATTTTTAAAAAGTGCATAATGCTCACAAGTTCAGCCGAGAGCAGATTATTTCCTTTAGTTGGTATAGGGAGAAGAAATTGGATCATGGAATTAATTGTGCAAGCAACAATTATGTTTTTTTTTTCTTTTTCTATTTTTAATCGGCTCATACAAATAATCCTTTCCACAATGTGTCGTGTCCCTCAACTCAAACCTGTTGCGCTTCATCCTCTGGTCTATAGCATCAGCTCTCGCTCATAAATAAAGCAGATGAACACCGCCAAAGCCATTGGACAGGAAGCCTGTTAATCTGCAATCCAATCCAGCCCGAGTCAAGAGTGAAACTTGACTGAGCGGGACCTGCGAGGAAGGAAGCGGAGAACTCAGGAAGCGGCGTTCAGAGCTTTCACCAGTCATATCCATCACTGGGCCCGGTGATGGCGGCATGATTGTGTGTGTGCACGTCGTATCCATCACACGGCCAGGAGAGCAGAGTCATTAGAGGGGCTGGGCCGCATTTTAACTAAACATCTTTTTCCATAAAATAAATGCTTCCAGGTTAGCGCGGGTCCCGGAGAAGCCGGGTCGCCCAGCGTTTGCTGCCACTCATCTGATCCCAATTACCAGGCACCGCCAGGTCACAGCCTGCGTCGATGCACGCTGGAGAAGACAAGCAAGCAAGTGTGCCTTTCTCTTTTTTGCCTCCAATTGACACGACGCCACCCCGGCGTGAACCTTGCACCCTTTTGCATTTCTATTATTGCAGCTCGTATTGGGACACACACGTTACACTTAGAGACATTCTCAAACAGACGAACTCTGAGGGTAATAATTCGCCGTTGCCTGAAATGTCAAAATATGCCCCGGTCGACCACATCCATGTACTGCAAATATTTGGCTTAATGTATATCTACTAATAAAAGTGCAAATTCAGAAATGGACCGGCTGTTGCCACAGTTGCCCTTCCTAACACAACCCAAGTTATAATAAATTTACTTTAACTCTAGTACACGAGAAAACTGTCAAAAACAGTATCATCTCTTCAGCCCGTCTAAATCCAATCGTCAAAACAATCTGCCAGGTTAAAATAATGAGCCCAAACCTTTGTCAAAGTAACCCAATCCGCTGAAAATCCACAGCTACACCCAGTGAGTGAATAAGGAAAACAAACCT
Source organism: Festucalex cinctus (assembly GCF_051991245.1). Classification (NCBI taxonomy): domain Eukaryota; kingdom Metazoa; phylum Chordata; class Actinopteri; order Syngnathiformes; family Syngnathidae; genus Festucalex; species Festucalex cinctus. Next base: position 22,105,404 of record NC_135425.1, read on the forward strand.
GGATTTTTTTTTTTGTAATTATATAATTTTTCTGTACTTAACTCATTAGCTCCCCAAAACGTATAAAAACGTTCTATTTTAAATATTGCCATGGTCCCAAAAACGTATATATATGGTTTTTGTTTTTGTTGTTTATGCTAGAGCATGGGGGAGGATAGAGTGCACTTCACTTCACAAATATGGCACTTTACTGTACTGCACTGTATTTAATTTAATTTGATTTATTTAATTCAATCTCCGGTGTAATAAACTTGTTTATTGATTGATTGAATCTTTATTCGTAATTTTATTATTATTATTATTATTATTATTATTATTATTAATTCAATCTCTGGTGTAATAACCTCATTTATTGATTTATTGATTGAATTTGTATTAATTTTATTATTATTATTATTATTATTATTATTATTATTGCTAATTCAAGCTCTGGTGTAACAACTTTTTTTTTATTGATTGATTGAATTTTTATTTTTTTATTTTATTGCCTGTTCTTATTGCTGCTGGAAATGTAAATTTCCCAGAGGGAGTCATCCCAAAGGGATCAATAAAGTCAGGTATAAGTCTAAGTCTAAACATAAAGAAGGTTTTGATACAGCCTCTGACCTGAAGAGGTTGCTTAAAGCAATGGTAGTTGTTACAAAGAACGGCCAGCAGGTGGCAGTAGAGTATAAGAGATCAGCCAGTGCCATGTTGCAACAAGCTTTTTTCCCCCCAGTGTTTTCATCGAATTCTAAATAGATTTGTGAATAATTATGAAGCTTAGCTATATTCTAAGGCTAATTGCTGCAAAACGGAAACTGATACAAATGTTTTTTTTTTCCTTTTGCTCAATACATGTGATGCTTCATTGTGTGTTCAATGCACACTTGATTGTTCTGACATAGTTTCAATAGATGAGGGGAGATAAATATGGAAGTCAGTCAGGGAATTGGGATGACATATCGCGAGATGCTGTGACTATCGCGTGACCGGTAGCGAGACTGGGAAAATCTAACATGGCGGCGCTCTGCTGCTAAAATAGAATTAGCTTTATATTTCTAATTAAACCCGAATTTAATGATTAGATAAATTCGATTTTTTTCTTTTCTAAGAAAGATCGGAAATATTATCCAGTGTGGACGACCTCGAACGTTTTATTGACGATCATTTTTATAGCTGCGCGATGGATGAGCCGGCGGCCAGTCGGGATAATCCTTCGAAAAAAAAAAGGAAAAATGACTCGTCAACAGACACGGACGATTTAGCAACCGCCGACGTATCGGTGAGTATGCTGGATTCCATAAATAAAAAACTTGACGTCCTCTGTCTTATCCGCGAGGACGTCAAAGAATTAAAGGCAAGTTTGGAATTCGTTAGCCAACAGGTAAGCGATCTCCAATGCGATAACTCCGAGCTACGCTCCTCTCTCGTCGCTGTCACAGCCGAGTTGGAGACGATTAAAAAGGAAAATAAAATGCTAAAGGAAACGGTCTTAGATGTTCAATCCCGTAGTATGCGGGAAAATCTAATATTCTCAGGTATATCCGAAAATTCTCCAGATAATCCAGAGGGTGAGATAAAAAAATTCATGACATCATCGCTAAAGATCCCACAGGAGACGGTAAATAATATCTCTTTTCACCGTGTACACCGGCTCGGAGCTCGTAAGGGCAATAAGCCCCGTCCTATTATTGCTAAGTTCGAACATTTTAAACATAAAGAATTGGTAAAAAGTAAAGGACGGGAGCTCAAAGGGACATCTTTCGGGATGAATGATCAATTCCCAAGAGAGATAAACGAGCGGCGAAAAGTACTGTTTCCTATCATGAAACAAAATAGACAGGAGGGTAAACGGACTTCGATGGTCGTTGATAAATTATATATCGACGGCCAGCTATTCCGAAACCCAACCTCGACCCCTTGGCTGTTCTAACTGACAATTGGTAGAGCCGAGCATTGTGTGATTATTTGACGTAGGTATATGTATATGTATGTGTATGTATATGTGTATATATGTATATATATGTATATGTATATGTATGTATATGTATGGATAATGGGTTACGAAATAGAATATGAATTTATATTATGCATAGGCTATAAAGTAATAATAATAATAATAATAATAATATAGAAATATATTCTTAAAAAAATAAATTAATAATAATAATAATAATCTCGCTTAGGTCACCATTTACTGGTGTATTGTTATGTTGAATCCCCCACAGATTTCCTTCACACTCACTTCCCCCCACGTTTCTTCACTATTATACTTATCTACTTGCTATCTCTCTCTTTATATAAATTATATAAATTGCCTAATTACTCTTTTGCTATCCTACAATATGTTAATATTAATAAGCAGCTTATATAGATGTATACATAAGACTGAGTCTATATTGCTTGTATGCAGAAATTAGCTCTGGTCTCCTGGAATGTGTGTGGCGCTCGCTCCCAGGCAAAAAGAATAAAAATTTTAGACCATCTCTCAAAATTTAAGGCAGATATTTGTCTCCTACAAGAAACCCACTTACAAAAATCAGAAGAAAAATTATTTATAGATAAAAATTTTAGTCAAGTTTACTCTGCCTCCTATAATAGTAGACAAAGAGGTGTCTCTATACTTATACATAAGAATTTATTCTTTACTCTAAATAATATAGTAACAGATTTAGAGGGCCGATATATTATTATCCAGGTAACTATATTTAATAAAGTATATACAATTGGTAATTTATATGCCCCAAATAATGATGACCCTGATTTTTTCCATGAATTTTTCTCTCGGTTACTCGATTTAGCAACAAATTCTACTATTATTATTGGAGGTGATTTTAACACGGTCTTGAACCCGTTAATAGATCGTTCTAATAATACGATATATACAAGGCGATTACGATCCGCTAAAGTAATAGATGAGTATATGGAGGATTTTGGCCTCAGCGATGGCTGGAGACTTCAAAACCCAACTAAGAAGGAATTTACTTTCTTCTCTGCTGTGCACCGATCATTCTCAAGAATTGATTTTTTCCTTACAAATAATTCTATTGTTGATAAAACTGCTATAAAAATACATTCTATAATTATAAGTGATCATGCACCAGTCTCCCTCACTCTACAAATTGACTCTACCTTTAAACCTCCCCCGATATGGCGTTTTAACATCTCATTACTGAAAGACGTAGAGTTTGATAAAATTATTAGAAGGGAGTGGGCAGATTTTTTGGAAATAAATGACTCTCCAAATATATCTCCATCTCTTCTCTGGGAAGCAGGGAAAGCGGTAATTAGAGGGAAAATTATATCATATTCAACTTATAAAAAGAAACAGGATCAAAAATTAGAAAAATACCTGGAAGATAAAATTAAACAACTAACGGATGAATATGTATTAAACCCAAATAATCAAATATGGATAGAACTACAGAATATAAAAATACAGTTAGATAACATGTTATCTAAAAAGACAGAGTTTATAATACAACAGTTGAGATATAATAATTTTGAACATAATAATAAATCAGGTAAATTCCTGGCAAATCAACTTCAACGGAATCGGGAAAAATCTCTTATAACGGCTATTAAAGATATAAATGGTGAATGCACACAATCACCAGAAGAAATTAACCATATTTTTTATAACTATTATCGAAATCTATACACAGAAATTAATAGACCTAACCCTGAATATATTGAGGAATTCCTAAACAGCTTAAATATACCTCAGTTATCTATTGAACATAAAGATATTCTCGATACCCCGCTTACTATAGATGAGTTGTATCGTGCTTTAGACAGTATGCCTAATGGCAGAGCACCTGGTCCAGACGGCTTTCCGGCTATATTTTTTAAACATTTCTGGTTAATGTTTGCTCCATTATTTCTAAGAGTAGTAACTGAAATTAAAAGTAAAGGTGATATACGTCAAGATATGAATATAGCAGCAATTAAACTTTTATTAAAGCCAGAAAAAGACCCTACCCTCCCGTCAAGTTACCGACCGATATCACTAATTAATACCGATATTAAAATTATCGCTAAGGCCTTGGCATCTCGATTAGAGACGGTAATCTCGACAATTATTCATAGTGATCAAACAGGTTTTATTAAAGGTCGTCATTCTACTAATAATATTAGGAGACTCTTTAACTTGATTAGTATGTCACAGCGGCATGATAAAAAGGCAGTTGTTATTTCGCTGGATGCAGAAAAAGCATTCGATAAAGTTAACTGGTCCTTCCTCTTTGCTGTCTTAAATAAATTCGGCTTCGGGGAGTCATTCATTCAATGGGTCTCAATATTATATGATTCTCCTAAAGCTACAGTTACTACTAATGGGATTACATCACAGAGTTTTACTTTACAAAGGGGAACAAGACAAGGGTGCCCAATTTCTCCTTTATTATTTGCTATATTTATTGAGCCGCTTGCATTAGCTATACGTCAGGATAGACGGATCCAAGGAATCCACTCCGGGACAATAGAACATAAAATTAATCTATATGCCGATGATATATTACTCTATTTAGAAGAACCTGCTATTTCGCTAGGGGAAGCATTTAAATTAATAACTAAATTCTCTCACTTATCAGATTACTCTATTAACTGGACAAAATCAACATTATTACCTATTACAGAAAATTCATGGAATCCTACAAGTCAGGATCCACACTACTCCTTTCCTACAGGTAATTTAAAATACTTAGGTGTTAAAATTTCACCTAAGTTAACTGAATTAACTTCTTTAAATTTTTCACCATTATTGGATAGTATCCGTAGTGACCTGGAACGCTGGAATAATCTTCCGATCTCTTTAATAGGACGGATAGCTACTATAAAAATGAAAGTTTTACCAAAGATTAATTATTTATTTTCAATGATTCCATTTAAACCTACGTCTAACTGGTTCCAATCGCTGGACTCTGCTATCATAAAATTCTATTGGAATAAAAAAAAAGCCAAAATTAGTCTATCTACTCTTCAGGAAAGTAAATCTAAAGGAGGTTTAGAGGCACCAAACTTTATGTACTATTATCTATCTAGCTAATCAACTACAATATCTTGTGCTATGGACACAACCCAACAGAGATACTAACTGTTGGTTGGAATTGGAGCAGAAGGATTGTAATAATCTTAGACTGTCAGATTTACTCTTTATTACAAAATCAATAAGACGACATAATTGTTTTAAAAACCCAATGATAGCCGCCACCCTGACTGCCTGGTGGAAGGCATTAGAAATTACAAACTCCCAATTGGCGCCCTGTGGGCTCTCTCCCATTTGGCATAACCCCGACTTTCAACTTAATAATCAGTCGTTCCATTTAAGCCTATGGGAGCAGAAAGGAATTACACACCTTCATCATCTTTTCTCAGATAATAAGTTTATATCATATACAAACTTGGTCCAGAAATATGAAATAAAAAAGGGAAATTTCTTACATTATCTGCAAGTTAAAAATATGGTTAAGAAACAAATCCCAACACTTCAAGATACGCTCCAACTGCCTGTCTTAGCTAAAGATATTATAAAGCTTTCTCCAACAACAATAAAGAAAATATCAAAAATATATAAGTTATTTTTATACACAAATAAAACGTATTTACCGACTTTAAAATGGGAAAAAGACTTGTCTATAGTTCCGGAACCAGACTTTTGGACCCAAATCTGTGAAAATGTATTTAAAATGACCAAACAGACAAATTTGCAACTTATCCAATATAAGATACTTCATAGAACATATATTACACAATATATGATGAAAAAAATGGGACTCTCTGACTCCGACATTTGTCTCCAGTGCTCACAAAACACTGCCGATACTTATCTTCATGCTTTATGGTCATGTACTCCAGTGCTGCATTTCTGGACTAAAATCTTGGAAAAGCTCGCTGATATATTAAACTGTAGGCTTCCTTTATCTCCAAGACTGTGTTTACTAGGTGACTTAACAATAACTGAGCGACCATGTAAACAATCTCAATCTATATTTATAGCCCTTACTATTGCTAAAAAAATAATCCTTGTCAATTGGAAAAATAAACAATCTCTAAATATCGACCACTGGTTAAACTTACTAATAAATTATATCTCAATGGAAAAAATCTCTGCCTTAAATAAAAATCAAGTATCAAGATTTAAACAAATATGGTCTATGTACATAGAATATTTTAATCTCAATTTGGCAACTTAATCCTGCCAAGATTCTGCCTGTTAACGAGAGCCACCACATCGTTACAACTTCTGTTTTCGCTGCTCCTGTATTTGGTATTTTGTATCTGATTGTTTTTATTTTTATATAGTCAGGAACCTAGTTGCTGCTAGTGGGCTCGAGCATACCACACTATACGACACTATACTCAATAACTCCTTAAGATCTATTTCTAGTGGGCACTAAGCATCAACACTTGGTGTTACTGCATGCTAATTAGTCAATTTTCTTGACGCCGTCCCCTGTGGTCGGGCGGGGGTGGTTCTGCCCCCCCCGTTGTCTGCTCGGTGGCGGTTGCGTCTTGGCCGCTCCCTGGGCCCCCTGTGGGGTGCGGTGTTGGGGTGCTTCCCCTGGTGCCCGGGGCGGTGCCGTCCCGGCGCGGTCCGCTGCTCCGTGCCCGGCGGCGCGGTTCGGGGTGGGTGGGCCTCCGGTGTGCCCCGTGGTTCCCTCTCCCCTCCCCCTTCCTCCCCCCCGTCGCCTCTCCCTCCTCGCCTCCTCCCGCCCATCCTCCTCTGCCTCCCGGTCCCTTTTCCCTTGTCGCCCTCCCTCCTCCTCTCCCCCCCCGCCTCCTGCCCTGCAGCCGCCCTTTCGCCTTCTTGTCGTCTTCTCCCCGCTTCCCCCGCCCCCCCCCCCCCCTTCCCTGTCTGCCCTGCGGCCCCTCCCCCTCCCTCTCCCTGGGCCTGGGGCTCCCTCCCCGGCCCGGGCGTCGGGCTCCGGGGGCCGGGCGAGGGTTTGGGGCCTGCCCCGCTCCGGTATAACTCCTGGTGCCCCGGGCGGGCCCCGGTGGCTGGTGGGCTGTCCGGTAGCCCTGCTGCGCTGGCTGTCCGCCCATTGTGGTGCCGGGTGGATGAGGTGGGGGGCGGCGGGGGGTGGGGGTGCTGGGGGGCGGGCGTGCCACCTACACCCGCCGGGTTGGGTGAGGCCCCGCTGGTCGCTCCTCTTACTCACTTCACTAGCTTGCACTATACACTTTGTAAATATACACATAGGGCACACAACACATTTCTTGGTGGGGTGGGGAAGGGTGGAAACACCGTCTTCACCCTTCAACTCCCCTCCAATTTTAATGCACCTCACGTCCAAGGGGAGGGGTGAGTTGGGGCGGGGAGCCATCAGAGGGGATGGACTGCAGTGCCTGGCAGCGCTGTGGTCCCCCCCATTTGTGTCCCTGCCCCACCACTTTGTCCCTCCATTCCCTTTTTTAATGCACCACACATATACATATTCATTTTTTGGGGGGGGATACGGGTGTGTCGGAGTAGGGGAAATTTTTTCCCTCTGCTCCGACTCACCTGCTCCCAATTTTAATGCACCACACGCACACACTTGTATATACACTGGGTGGGGCCACATTCACGGTGTAAGGGTAGAGCTCGCCAGTCGGCGAGCTGGCGGACTCAGTAACAGGGTTAGGTGTCACTTGTACTCTGGCGTGACGACCGGGGCCTCTCCCCACCGGGCTCGGTGTTCTGGTGTCCCGCCTTCTCCCCTGGTGCTTCCTCCTCTGCTTCCCCCCTCCCGCCGCGGTGCAAATCTCGCGCGGCTGGAGGTGGGGTGGGCACATCTTCCCTCTCTGCGCTGCTGCCCGGTGCCGGTTTCCGGGGGGGGGTGGGGGGTTCTCGCGGGGGGCCGGGTTCGCGGGGGGGGGGGTGGCGGCCGTCGGGGGGGGGCGGCTTGTTTGGGGGGGGGGTGGAGGTATGGGTGGGTGGGGGGTTGGGTGCTGGGGGTCGGGGTGTGTTCGGGGGTTTGGGGGTCGGGGGTGGTGGGGCCTGGGTCGTGGTGGATGGCGGGTTTGGGTGGGGTGCGGGGGGGTCGTGGGGGGATGGGGGCTGGGGACCGGTGGGGCGCTGTGGGGGCCCGCTGGGCCTCGTTCTGCGGCCTTGGGCTCGGGGGTGTGGGCCGGGGCTGGGGCGGGGGTGTTCCGGGTATCTGGGTCGGCTCGCTGACCGGTGTCCGCTCGGGTGGCTTGGGGGTGGCCTTGGTGCTGCCGCGGCCTGGGGATTCCGGGGGGGGTGGGGGGGGGGGGGGGGGGGTGCTCGCTTTGCTGGACCGCGGTTGACGGCTTCTCTCTTTGGTGGTGGTCCTTATGCATGCCAGATCCGTCGCACCAGCATCTACTGAAACTCAACAGAAGTACCCTCTCCCTCCCACAGCCCCTTGAATCAGTTGGTGCTGGTGTCTGTGGTTCTCACTTTTCTTTATCTATCCTTCCCTCCTTCCTCTCTTTAGTTTTTCCTCTGGTCACTTGAGATCTTAATTTATTAGAAGTATGAGGTTTCTGGGGTTGGCATAAGACTCCGGTTTTGTAACCACGCAGGAGGGGTCTTGTTGGTGCTGGACTTCACTTTGATGGATTGGATGTACTGGCTTCTATTGATCTCACTCTGCCTTATCGATCCTTCCCTCCTTCCTCTCTTTAGTTTTTCCTCTGGGCTCTTGAGATCTCGCTAAATTTGCTGGAATTTAGAGGCTTCCGGGGTTGGCGTAAGACTTTGATTTTGTAATCATGGGGAAGGCAGGAAGTGTTTGGTCGGTGCTGGATGTCACTTTGATTTACCTTTCTTTTCTCTTTATTTCTTTTTTTTCTGACCTTTTCTCTGGTCTCCTGACCATTTAAATCTCACGACTCTGGCAAGATTCTGAAGTACCTGGTTAAGGCGAAGGGTAATGGGATATTTATAAGGTTTTAGGTGAATGAATGAGTATAAATTTATACGTATTTGCACGCACGCACGCAAACGCACGCAAACGCACACACGCAAACGCACGCACGCACGCAAACGCACGCACGCAAACGCACGCACACATACACACACACAAAAAAAAAAAAAAAAAAAAAAAAAAAAAAAAAAAAAAAAAAGGAAAAGAGCAATGATGACAAGACGTTGAATCGGTAAGACTACCGAATGAACAATTCTGAGCTCTTCAAAAAAAAAAAAAAAAAAAAAAAAAAAAAAAAAAAAAAAAAAAAAAAAAAAAAAAAAAAAAAAAAAATATGGAAGTCAGTCAATGTACGAAGGAAACGTGCAAGGGAGGAAGAATTCATCATGGTATTGTGTTATAGATTGCATACACGCGTGCGCTTGCCTTTTGGTGAGTACTGCGTGTGCATTTACATCTCTACATCATCATAGGATAATTGCTTCCTCATGCTTCTCTTCTTCCCCCCACGAATATTAATTACCAGAAGATGAAACCAACCTCTTTGGTCTGCAAGGTTGAGGTCGAAAGAGGAAATGGGGTGGGGGCGAGGGGGGTGCTTGTGTGTCTGAATGCAAAACAACAGCATCAGAGTTGCAAAGGAGTAAAGTTTCAGGGGAGAAAACTCGCGAGCAATTAATTTCAGATCCAAATAGTTTAGTTATTTTTAAGTGTTGCTTTTTAATTAAAGCACCCTGCTCCTTATCCAAAATTGTATCCACTTCCATATAACGACCTGATTCATATTTTATTTGATCCTGAAAACCTCCATATAATATAGTACGTTTTTAATGACAACAAAAGATACAAGCAACCATTTTCAGGAATTAAAAAAAAAAATAAAAATCATGAGAGAATTTCAGGAATTATAATGGTTTTATTTTGTGCTATATGTAGCGCTGTCATATAATACACTTTTTTTTTATTAATTAAAATGTGATTTGAGCAATCCACATGGTCATTTCAAGAAACGATATATTTTTTATAGTTGTTTTTCGTGAGACAATAATATTTTCTTCTTTTATTTTAATTATAGCTTATTTATTTATGTATTTATTTATTTATTTATTTATTATTGTGAAAGTATGACACCAGTGATCCACAATTTTAAACTTCCCGGTGTTTTTTTTGTTTTTTTGTTTTTTTAATTCATCTATTTATTTATTTATTTTATTTTTTTAAGGCAATTTCATATTAACTGATGTATCTAATTTTATGTACAGTATTCTGAACACTTCCATTTTTTCTTTTAATCAAATAGCATGACCTGAGCAATCAGTATATAGTTTAATTATTGTTATCTAGTTTTGTCCTGACCACCGCAATATAATTTTTTTTTTCTCCCTTAATAATGAACACAACGTCCGTTTATTTCACTATTCACACATGGTACCTAGTTGTCCATAGCAACCTCTATATTGTAATAAAAAATAAATAAAAAATGAATACATAAAAAAAGTAAAAAAAAAAAAAAAGGGGGGGGGGGCAATAACGACAAACAGATTTTGTGACAGCTTGATTCTTCAGCTTTTAAATTGTACATGATAAATTGGATTGGACAAGATACTTCAATCATAAATGCGTCCCTAAATAATGACTAAAAATAGTAAATAGGCTTCATCTTTAAACAAAACTCACTAAGAGCCATCCGCATTTCTTATTTTCACATTGTCATGTTATACCCATAACGAAACCTAATTTATAGGCGCTTTAATTTGAAATATGTGAGCAGGTGGATGGCGCCATCTAGTGATACTATGGAGGCTGCAGGGGGAAATGAAACCTTAATCAAGGGCTCCAGTAGGGGTCGCCAACCTTTTAGAAAGACTAAACTACCAGTTCCATTCACACTTATGAAATGACAGTATGCTCAAATTACCTTTAATTGTATGTTATTAATCATGATTAATATTCATCTGTGAAACCACCATGTCAATAATTTCTCACAATAATTATCAACAATGATGTAAAAACTTAAGTTGTAACAGACACTTTTATTTCTTAAATGTCTACAAGTGCTGACATTTTGACATGATCACTTTCACGACATTTGCAGGGAATCACAGTATCCGATCACCGCTGAACAATTCTGAGAACAAGCACATGAGCTGCCACCACGCCAGGTTGGTGATCCAACGCCGTACAGCATACACAAAGTGTGAGTACAATTCTGAACACGACGCATAAAGAGTCCAAGCACCGCGACGATGTCATCAAGAGTGAAATGTCATTTTACAAATACACCATTGTGAATACATCGCCACATACAGTAACTTAATGAAAGCCACATTCAAATACTGTATTGCCCGGAAAAAAAAGATAATGGTAATGATGCTGAAGTTTTGATTGGTGTACATCAAGGGCAGTTTCTGATATGATATAGTATTTTAAATGTTAGCTTCATTTTAAGCTTATTTATTTATAATCATTTATCAGTTGTATTTATTTATTTATTTATTTATTTATTTATTTAATTTGAATCATTCACAAGTTCCTAGGATATATATGATTAGAATTATTTATTTTATTTTATTTTTACCGGGTATTTATTTGTTTTTAATCATTCACCAGTTATTATAGGATGTATAGGATTAGAAATTAGTTAATCTGAGGGAGAGCCAAGGAAAAGTTTATTTATTTATGTATTTATTTATTTATTTATTTTTAAATCATAATATTATTGTAATGTTTTTGTAAATGTATGCCTTTCTTGTCACAGGTTTGTAATTCTCCCTATAGGGAAGTAAGACTAAGAATGCATCTTTTATACTTAAAAAAAATAATATAAAATACAACTCGTTGTAAAACTGTGACATTTTTTTTTCTAATAATATATTTAATAATTAAATGTTGTTTTAATTGTAATTTTTATTTAATTATAGATTGCTCTTGTAAAATTAAAACTTTTTTTCTTCATAATATTACTTAGTTTGCTTAAAATTATGACTTTGCGCTTTTAAAAGTTCCACTAATGCACTGAAAAATAAGACTTAATGATGAAAAGCAACGATTAAGCTAAAAAAGGTAGAACATTCTTCCTCAAGGAAAACAACAAATGTAAATCTTCATATTGTGACTTTATCTGTGTGCATTTCCAATTTTAATCTCACAAGTTCTCTTTTCTTTCGAGAATGTGGAGTTTATTTACCCTAAAAAGTACCACTTCCAATTCTTGTAAGTGGTGGATTTTTTTTATTTTTTTTTTAAATTCCTCTTAGTATCGAGGCCGTCATCATGAACAGGAAGTGCAACCAATCACAATAGGGTATTGAAATTGAAACCTGTGAATCTCCATCAGAATTTATTTTTGTTTGCTTGCTTTTAATCCATAACTTCCTCAAAGATTGAACAATGGCTCAAATGTTTTTATGTGACTAAAGATTGCAGATTGACAACATTGCATTGAGATGATGGTAGCATATCAATCAATTTTAAAAAAACAAACAAAAAAAAAACAATGGGCTGCTTTTCCCGCAGGAAATTCATGTGACATACAGTATGCCGATAAGTTGTTTCATTTGTTTGTTGTACAGTGCATTATATGACCTTGACTGTCTTGCCAAGAACATGCCTAGTGTCACTTCCTCTTTTTTTTTTTGTACAAGTACTGTACAGTGACTAATTCACACGAAATTAGAAACTAATCATTTCCCTACAACACACAGTGAATACTGTAAGTTTCTGAATGAGCAAAGCACCGTTCAGGGAACAGTAAAGGTGAATACTGAAAATATTTCACGTATTTGCATGTACTTGACCAAATTGAATGGCGAAGCATTAAAGTAGCCTACCTTAAAAAAGATGTGAGTATACACTATAGTAACATGTATCACTTAGTACAGATCTTTTCCTTCAACACATTATGCAGGATTGTAGTAGTAGAGTATGTCATAAAAATTCTAAAATGTATTGTGAGGTGTGTTTGTGACATTAAGTGCTATTGCAAGTTCAGGAACGAACAAAAACGGTACAAAAACATCGGGTCTCGAATTAAACCCTGAGGTACACCGCAACTAATTTCGGTAGCTTTTTTTTTTTTTTTTTTGCATGGCCAGCCACACAATTCAGAAATAAATGTTATAAAGTACATAAAATAAACTATGCATTCTCTGAAGTCGAACAACCATCACGTGCTGTTGGAAATAATGTCATGAGAATTCATTTGTTGCCTGAAATCTTAAAATGTCGTACAGGTGTTTTCTTAATATTCTTAATAGTCATATCAAAAATTGTGACGTATTCGACTTTGGAGACTCCTCTGTATGAATTGTAAAAAATAATCAAATAAATAAAAAGTCACTACCGGTCTTCGTCTTCTTGCGAGATATATTCTCGCGACCCTGGGGCACTCACTGAATGCTGTTCCTCCGGCAACCAAGCCTGGAAAACCTCAAACTCTCCCTGTTGATGCTCCTTGCAATCTGAAGACAGCCAAAGCACATTTCCATTATTTGTTATTGTAGCTCTTTCAATTACATGCACGCATGTGACAATACATAAGGGTTGTACAATTTTTTGTTTCGAGGGAGGTAGATTTAAGTGAGGTAACATTATGGTAGAGTATCATAGTGGAACCCCGAAAACCTTTGACCCCAACATAAGCCCATAACCCCTAGTTTTAACAATAGTCATAACCCTTAACACTAAGCCTTACCTAACCACCTTTCAGCTAGTGCTTCATGACGCGAAACCTCCGAAAAAGTACACAGACTGCGAAGGATATAAACCAGCTTATGTCGGTGCTCACTCAGTCTGTATTTTTATGCGTCTTCGTGTCATAAAGAACTCGCTGAAAGGTGGCCATTCGTCAATAACGGGCCAGTGTAATAATGTTTGTCTAGCATTTAACCCAAACGAAAAGTGTATTCTTTCACTATTACTCTAAAGCTAAAAAATCAAAAATTAAAAAAAATAAAATAAAAATTATTATATCTTCCTGACTACCAGCAATTAAAATTTGTCCTCTGTAGTGGACATTTTTTTTTAAACCTGAATATCTCCCACCCAGTGCATATGATTGTGTTAACTCATTTTGTGCTCTATAGAGGACATTCAGCGCTTTCCAATGATACCAAATGTGTAGGGGTGGGGCTTTGCTACCTTTGATTGCATCATAAAAGAAAATGGCTTCAGTGCAAGCACTTTTTAGGGAAGAGGAAAACAAAGTGTATAACACTTTTTATTGAACGAATCTAGGCTTTAAATGTTGTTAGCATGTTTTCTATAAGACTCTTACGAACACATTAAAGTATTGTTTGAATTATTTTAACTGTATTTGAGCCTAGCATTTAAATTTTAAAACATGTCCTCTGTAGTGGACACATCATAGCTTAAAAATAAAAACTTTTTTTTCTTTCAAAAATTTATTTTGCAGTATTCCAGTTACTCCGCAAAGATTGGGGAATATCAAAATAAACATGATTGGACAATATTTTTTTTTGCCTGGTAGTCAGGATGATAGAATCTAAATGAGATCAGTTACCTTCAGTCAAAATAGTAATTGTTTCTTTGTCTATTTGTTTTGGAGACATTTCTTCTTCTTTTCTGCAAAGACCTGTAAGATATTAATATGCAACACATTATTATGGGTGACATTTCATGTACTCAAAATGAAAAAAACAACCAAAAGCAAAACTTGAACGCATCTCTGTTTTTGCTAATCAGGTTCACACAAATGTACGTAGTTAGTGAAACACATGAATAATAAGATGAGCTTTTAAGCCACTTTTTTTTTGCATAAAAGATGAGCAAACAGAGAAGTTCCACATTTAGCTGTTCAGGAAAAAAACCCAATGTCATCATGACTTTGACAGTCATGTCAGATTTGATACTGCAGATCAGGGACGGTCCTCGAGGGCCGAAGTACTGCAGGTTTCGGAGGTTTCCCTCTCCCAACACAAGCTGATTCCAATCAATCAGTATCGTTATCAGGCTTATGCAGAGCTTGCTGATGAGCTGATCATATATCAGCTGTGTTGCAGAAGAAGGGAAACATCCAAAACCTGCAGGACTCCGGCCCTCGAGGACCGAGTTTGCCCAGCTCTGCTGTAGATGGACGGACGGACGGACAGACAGACAGACAGACAGACAGAGGCTTTTTTTTTGTTCCATTACCTTTTCGACGCAGAGAAATTAGCACTACAATGAAGATAATCAGTGCTATTCCAATAAATGTGCCAAATGCTACACGGATTACAACTATACTGTCTGTGTTTTCCTTCTGTAGCTGGGTTTCATCTATAAAGGGGAGAAAAAAAAGTGGAAAAACAAAGAATTGTGTGTGATTTGATCATCTGTCATAAGATGATTTCCACATGATTGGTCACAATGGAAACCACCAAACATGCATTGTGGGTGTTCTTACTTCCCCACACATATTTGAAAACAATGCTGAGTTATGACTGAAGTGACAATTTGGAAATGCCATCGAATTTCCAGAAAAACGTCTTTGATTCAGCCCATTGTGTATTTACTGTAAGTTATCGAGAGTCTTGTAAGGTTGAACGAGTATTCATTTCTGTTTTTATGGGAATTAGTTTAACCTGTTTAAGTGAAAAGCCTTAACAAAGTGGGTGTCTTCAAACGGAGCTTGGTATTTCAATTTATTTTTACACTTGTATTACTGGTATAAATTGTTCTTTTTATGTTACTAACTTTGGTTAGCAGTTTTTTAAAATTATTATAAATATTTGCTATGAGGAAAAAACATAAAAAATCCTAGAGACAAAGGTGGTTTTACAATCCTGAAATTTGAGTTTTCATAATAGGTTTTATTTTTTTCTTCATTTATTTTTAATATAGACGCTTTGTTAGTTTTATTAGTTAGTATAATATTAGTTGAGTTTTTCCTTAATTTTGCTTTATTATTTTTTTTAATATATGGAGTATTTGTTGAGTAACACAAACCAAAAAAAAAAAAAAAAAACACACTTTTTGTGTTTTTTGTGTTTTGCAGTACTACCAAAATACTCTTACATATTAAGCTTTAGTTTTACAATTTTTAAAAGTTTTATAAATGCAAAATGTAGTTCTAGTTTGTTTTTTGTTTTTCAAAAATTGTATTTTATTTTTTTTATTATTTTTTTATTTCATTATTAATTTATTTGGTTGACAAAAAAGTTTTTCAATGTTAGTTTTAGGTTTGCATTTGGTATGACTAAATCAACCCTTAACGGAATGCGCCTACACTTGCAGTCACAAAAGCAAAAAAAAAAACAAAAAAAATCATCTACATGATAAAAACTCTTACACACAAACATCAATAGAAGCAACCCACAGGTAAAAATCCTGCGGCTTTCAGTGGAAAACATCCCACATGATAACCTATAAACGTGTACTTCACAATCTTTGGCATTTAATGTAGATAGAGGAGAAACGACTTCAAGGGGAAAAAAATGACATTAAACTGTTAACCGCTTATTTCAAACTATTGACGCTCGTGCTCACCTGGGATGCGAAAAGTCGCAGAGGAGCCGCCGGCAAAGCGACAAGTGTAGTTGTTTTTCTGTGACGATTCCACCCGTATCTGAGTGGTGATTCTGAAAAGCTGGTCCACGGTTGACACAATGGCGGTACTGGCGTTGAGATTTTGCCCGCTGGCGTCCTCCCAGGCCACCGTGGCCGCCGGGTAGCCCTCGGACCGGCAGCTCAACACGAGCTCGCCTCCGCGTGCCGACTTGGAAATGTCTTTTCTGACCGTTTTGTAAGGTGCTGCAAGAATGAGATGAAGCGCACAGTTTGTCTTGAAATTGATGAATTTTTATGCAAATAGCCTGCAGAGTGCCCGTCACAATGTTAAATGAAACACTCCATTTTTTTTTTTTTTTTTTTATGTTCAAGTTCTTCTTCCTGATTAAGGTCGTGCGTGACCTGGAACCGATCCCACATGATGTTACTACATGATGTGAGAGGTGACATGCACCAGGGACTGGTCACCATCAAACAATTACATTCACGTTAACACCTGGACCATTTTGAATCTTCAGTGAACTAACTGGCAAAGCAAACAGGTAAGCAGAGCTGCATTGAGTTTTGTTGAAAGACAATATTAGCATTAATGTCTTCTAAGCGGCACATACTTAATTGCTCGACAGCAGACGTGCTGCCTCCATGAGTGAAAATGATTTTGTCTAAATGGGAGTTGAGTTTTGTTGTTGTTGGTTTGCCAGCTATCGCCCGCGTACGACGCTGCAACCATTGTCGCCATGGTAACAAATCTGTACTCGCCATTGACCAAGCGGCGTGTGCTCAGGCGACGGCCAATCACAGCCCACCTGTTTTCTGAAGCTGAGCTGTGATTGGTTGTTGCCTTAGACTTGAGCGTCTGTGATGTCATCTTCACTCGACAGCAAGTGGCAAAATGGCCGCCTTTTGATATTGATAAAAACTGATGGATTTAGCTGTTTAACTCATATTCCACTAATACAACATGAACCAGAATACCATATTTAGTAGGGGTGTGAATTGCCTAGTACCTGACGATTCGATTCGTATCACGATTCACAGGTCACGATTCGATTCGATTAATCCCGATACGAATTTACAAGTCGATTGTTGCGATTCTTTTCATTCAAATTTAGAAAATACGAATCAGTAAAATTGAGAGTGTAAGATTTGTATGAAAATGTATTATTTATTTATCTGAAACTTCAGTTGAATCAGGTTGTAATACGTTTCATGTTTGAACAGTATTAAAATAAAATATTAAGGCTTAATGTTCCGTTCATATAACATTCTTCCATGCTTAAGGTGTGAACCCTAACCCGAAGTAAGACGTTTTGTTGAATATGTTTCCATTAAAAATGGAAGTTTAAAAATCGATTCAGCTGCCTATTGAATCGATTCGAGAATTGCGCGATGTAGTATCGCGATATATTGCCGAATCGATTTTTTTTAACACCCCTAATATTTAGAGTAGTGGGGGTGCATAGAACATATTGTCAGTAATCTTTGGTGGAGTTGACTTCCCCTTTAAGTTGATAGAATTGAATGACAGTTTGGTTCAAACATGTTGTTTTATGTTAAGTACTTTGCTGTATTGGGGCGAAAGCCGCCTGTCAAGAGTTGTTGCTCACCAGTAACAGTTAATTTCACTTTCTTATAGTCAGCCCCATTCGTTGTTCGCACCACACACTGGTACGTCCCCGTGTCGTTGATGCGAAGGCTTGACACCTGTAACCATAAACACGTTCATTTTGAGTAATTGTGTTGCCAGTTAGTGATGCAAACTCATACTAAATGACAAATAAAACGCGTAAGGTAAGAACTTGACCTGCAGCTTGGCCCAGCCGTCTTTAATCTCCTCGGTGAGAAGCGTGGCGCGTTCCCGGAAGTCCGGATGCTGGAAGGGAGCTTCCTCCTGCCCGCCGTCCATCCGGTACACGCCCCGATACGAAGCCGGCGAGATCTGGTGCCAGGCCACCGCCAAGTCCTTATGGGGATATGGTGACAAAGGGTAGAACCGGCAACCCATTACCACCTCACCTCCCAACTCGGCCCCGTACGAGACCCGCTCCACAACCGTGGTTAACGAGATGGCTGGAAAGTAGTAGGCCAAAGCCACGTTTTAAAAGATCTGCTATAGAATCAAAATGCTTTTCTTATCGTGCTGTCTTTAAATACCTTGGAGACATGGCTGGAACAGGACTTGCAAAATAAGGACTATAGACCAGTTCATTTGAAACTGTGGGAGAAAGAGAAGTAAGAGAAGGAAACAGTCAGACAAGCAACAGATCAAAATTGAAGAAAAAAAAAATCATGGACAGATTTAGTTGTTTTATGTTAGTTTTACATTTTTAGTAAGCGGTTGAGAAAATGAATAAAAAACTTTGATGGACTTTCATTCTTGTTGAATACAGAAAAAAACAACAATTTTGCTATGTTTAAAACATTTGAAGAAAAATTAAAAGTTCTCAAAATTTACAGGAGTCTAATCTTATTTTTCCACTGAACAGCAATATGAAAATAGAATGAATTGAAAAATATATTTAGAAAAAAAACAGCAAATAGTTTGTATTTTTATATATTATGCATATTAAAAAAGCTTATTCTCTTCAACCATTATTTCTTCTCCCTTACCTTATGACGGAACTTGTGTGGTGAGAATGTTAACTCGTCAAGTATTAGACGCACTCTTATACAGTGTTTATACAGTCGCCAATTCCACCACACCCACAGTATTATGCCAATTTTGTCTCTCTCTCTCTCTCTCTCTCTCTCTCTCTCTCTCTCTCTCTCTATTAATATAATATTCATCAGAATGTTCGTAGGGCTGCATAGAATATTGTAAAGAACCATTTTTACTTCTTCAAGTCATATTTTCAAGAAAAATGTTTTGAGATCAAAAGTCGTACATTTTATCGATCAAGATTTTTTTTTAAAGAATGGTTGTTGTATATTTTTGACAGAACAGGTTGGATATTTTCCTGCGACCCTTTTGAGGAGTAAGCGGTTAAGAAAATGGATGGCTGGAAGGTTGGATATTTTCAAGTCATAATTTTAAGGTAACGAGTTGGGTATTAGTTTTTCAAATAAAAACTTGCAAATGTATGAGAATAAAGTTGTATATTCTCCATTCACATCATAAAAACATGCATGGTAGATTCATTAATTGAAGACTAGAAATGGCCATTGAATGTCAGTTTGATTGGTTATTTTTCTCCTTCATGCCCTGAAATTGGCTCACTCTTAATGTTGAACATTTTAGAGAGACTTGTTTTATTTTGAAAGACTAAGCGGAAGTGCTATGTTTGTTCACTCCTTGAGTCTGAGGAATGAGACCTGTTAAACCCGGAAGTTTGTTGTTATTTGTGTTTTGAATGTAGCTTATATTTTTTACGCATCGACGTAATGAGGAAATCCGTGCAGGAGTCACCTTGATAGCAAACAAATTCACTCTCATTTTCCGGTACGTACCTTTTCACAAATATCATTCCAAGGTCAAAATAGAAGCTGTTTTGAGGTGACGCGTGTTTTATTGTTTACATTTTTAAATATTGGTAATTATGTGTGTGTACGGTTAGCTAATTGGCTAACTCTTGGAAAGTCGCTCGGAAGTTAAACCTCATTTTTTGTTTTCGAGTCTTTTAAATGGGGAAAAATGGTCGTCAACTTCAGATAACAAGGGGCGAGAGAGGGAGTCAGACTGTTCATTCCGAGTTATGAGACAATTTTTGAGGAAGTGCGTTAAATGAGCACCGGCTGTTTGTACATTTCTTTCTTTCGTTTTTTCCCCCCTCTCTTTTCCTTTTGCCTTTCTAGCCGTCAGCGGTAACATCGCCACGATGGGATTTCTTCTGTCCAAGACCATGGATGCAAACTTGAAAAAGCAGCAAGAGTTCATGCTGCACAATTCCAGGCTACAGGTGCGTTACTATGGCGATTTGATCATTGTACTGGTGAACAACCTGTTGTGCCAGTCAATCAAGCGCGAACAAAACAAACAAACCTCGTCATCTTTTCCCTTGCTCAAAGCCAATGTAAAAAGATTCGACGCAACTGTGGAAAAATTATGACATTTGATTCAAGAATTTTCCAGGTCACGGTTACCACGCACACAATGTTTTGCAACCTTTATTTAGCCAAGAAGCGTTCTAAAAATTCTCCTGGCACACCACCAAATCAAAATATAACAAAAAAAAGTTGATGAACAGATTGCAGTGGAGCACCTCATTCACATTTCCACATTCACAAATTCACAGACCAAAATGGTGATGCCCGTGTTTGCTTTAGCTCGGAATAGTTTGGTCAAACTAGGAGTAAACACACCATCCAAACAAGTGAAATCCAAAACAGCTCAGCAGAACATTGCTAAACCCATCTTTACCGTCGGTTGTTAATACTCCATGGACGCAGCAATTTAGGATCAATAAACATAAAAGCACATTGATGTCACTCTTGTTCTTTGCTGTGCAGTCAAATATATATATTTTGTTTTACACTGGACCTCACTGTTACAGTACGTAGTAGGATAAATTAATCCTTAAAGGTAGGAAGAAAAATATTTAACATTCTAAAAAAAGCTCCATCTTGTTTCACTTGATCCCAGTCATGTATACATTAAATGATAATGTATTGGCCCAAATATGCCTCTCATAATTTTTTTTTTTAGGACTACTACTACAACAAAGTGCATTCAGAACAAGTGCAACTGCTGAAAGATTTGTGGGCTAGAGCAGTCATGCATAATAATAATAACAGAGCAAACAAACATAAAAAACTGGTAAACTGGATATTTTCTGACCTGATATTTGAAGCTCTTTCATCTCCAGTGTTGGTCTCCTTTTATTTAATACATCCATACGTTCACAACACTGAAGAGATAGCAGCTACCACTTTTTCTCACCACCAACAAGTTTATAGAACCTTTCTGAATCAAGTTTGCACACGTGCAGGACAAAGATGGGCTAAACCATTGAGGAAAAGGGGAGGGGGGAGCATTTGAAACAAACATGATTGTAGGATCATTTTCGTTTGTTTGTACATGTGTGAAAGACTAAAACAATAATATTTGCTTCAAATCAAAGAAAACTTCATATTTTTTAATTAGATGCTGAATAGATTATTTAAAAAAAATAATAAAAAAATACCCTCAGTAACCGTTTTGGTATTGGCCCAAGAAATTTCATTAAGGAAATGAAATATTGTTTCTAGAATGCATTATGTGGCGTAATTAATTAATTTACAAGGTGGTTAATCCTTATCATATGTGTTATGTTACCAGTGATTGAATTTGTCATATTTAACACGTTTGTCAGTCTGTGATTTATTTATTTATTTATTTATTTTTTTAAACAAACCATAACTTTAGGTTGTCTCTAAAATGATGACATCCAGGGTGATTCTGTATATAAGTTGCAGTACTCATCTGAAGACTATTTGTGAAATAATTACTAATTTATATGTTTTGATTGATTGTCCGACATGATTTTTTTTTTTTTTTTTTTTTTTAATTTTTATTTTTTATTTTTATTTTTTAACTTTACTAGGTCCAATGTAGTTTTATCTTCTGGGTGGAAGAAGATTGAATTGTTCTCCCTGTCAGTATTACAGCACTGTGGAATGAATAGATATCATAGAGGAACAAGTTATTTGTGTCAGTATAAATAAAACATTTTCGGATTTCAAATTGCACACCTCATGATGACTCAGAGCAGCTAGTCTGCTATGGCACCATGTTTGGAAATACCTCAGTTACAGTAATTAGTCTGACGTAGATGTTGGAATACCTCTTCAATGAGTGATTCCCTTTTGTTGAATCATCACGACACAAGTTATTTTTAAATGTTACTCGCAGTTTTGATTAGCTAATTAATACCCATGACATAATGAAAGTTATTTTTAGACATTTGCTAGCACAGCACAATTAAAGTAATGATGTAATATTTCCACTGGAGCCTTTTCCACATGACATATATTTTTGCCTTACATTTTTGTTTTTAATATACATAAAGATGAAAGTATTTCCTTTTGTTGCGCCATTTGCTGTGATTATTGATGGCTGCAAGCTAAATCGCAGGTGTTAATCCTGTAACGCAGTGACATCTGTGCACAAAACGTTATTTGTTCCTTCATTTTCTCAGCCCAGCTGAGCTGTACACGTGCTAGATGAAGACTAATCTTTTTT
Organism: Festucalex cinctus; assembly: GCF_051991245.1. Taxonomy (NCBI): domain Eukaryota; kingdom Metazoa; phylum Chordata; class Actinopteri; order Syngnathiformes; family Syngnathidae; genus Festucalex; species Festucalex cinctus. Next base: position 22,127,922 of record NC_135425.1, read on the forward strand.
TCTTTCTTTTTTGCGGGAATGGTGAACCTCTGGCCGTTAGGTTTCAGATAAGAGGTTTTTATATCGGTTCCATTTGAATGTGAGGAATGTCTGACGTCGATGTTTCAATACGTCATTGGGGTGACTCACTTTCACCAAATACAGATGACGTACTTCATGTTAAGATTATTTTTAGAATATTCAAGAACTATTTATAACGTTCAAAGGCAGTACGAGTACTCTTGAGTAGTCACAGAAACTAATACTGAGTACCAATACCACCAGTACTTTTTAACACAATATTTCCCTCCATAATGACAGTTTTAAAGAAAGACCTATATGTCCCAATATTGCATTTGGCAATTTTATCTTCTTCTAATTTGTATTTTTTTTCTAGTTCCTGTTAATAAAATGGCCACGAGAGCAACTGATATTGTTGTGAGTACCAATACCTTGAAATAAGGCCTGGTATCAGTACTCGCCTAACTCTTAATTTATTGCTATTTTGGCTTAAAAAGCTCTACGGAAAGTGTATTGTAAGTAAATGTATACTTACCGTAACTGTTAAATCTTAAGTGCGTCATGATCATTTGGTCAAGTAAGTGTGACATCTTTTTTTGCAGCCCTTCAATAAATGTCAATGGGTTTTCTCCTGATTTTTTTTTTTCCCAGCTCTGCTTGCAGCTTGTCATCTTTAGAGCTCGTTGGCTCGTCATTTTTCCAACACTTTTTTTGCTTCTCTAAGTTGTCACTGATGTCATCAAATCTCACACCACCGGGGTATCTGTTTATTTCGTTTATTCGACTATTTTAAAAGGACGTTCACCTGGAAGGAAATATTCTTTCACTGCTGTAGCCCTGTGAGTTCATTTCTATCCATACATAAATCGCATCGCAATCAAATATTTTGATCTTGTCATTTAAAATAATTTGTTCAACTAAAAGGTACATTACAGCTTGCCAGGGATAGAGAACATTGTCATTTTATTAGGCTAAATTGACACTCCATGGTAATATAGCACATTTCATTTTTTTCAAGTCTGATGAGAAAGGGGGAAAAAAAGAAAATAAATATATACAACTGTTTACGTACGTTTTTTGCACGTGCCTTTTGGCTGTTTTGACGTGTTCATCGTACTTGCGTGACATCAGATGTGTCTGTGTAATGAAAACCAGCTGTGATTTAACCAAATCATCAAATTGTCTCGTTAGGCTTTAAAATGTACATAATCTGATCATCGTTCATGAGATGCACAGCAAGTACAAATAAGCTTGAGGTTGCTCATGATTTGTTTGTTTTAATTTATGTATTAATGGATCTATGGTCATTATTATTATGGGCTAGGCTGTCTTGACAGGAAGTATAACGGAACTCCACTACCAAACAAACCACAATCAACAAAAGATCTGCGGCGTTGAAAATTGGTGATTCATTGAACATTTACTGCCCACGAGTGGTTGAACGCCACAAATAATCAAAATAGCATGCTTCTAGAAAATGGAAGTCTCCGGCTTGATTATGTTAATTACTTCAAGTGCCGTTTTATTGGATAATAGCTCACCTGTGACTTAATTGCAGCGGAAGCGTTTTGACTTTGGGCGATTGTTTCCGTGTGGTCAAGTCATGGGAAGTCCACATGGGGTCACAATAGGAGGCTGATGGTTGGATCACAAATACCATATTTGCCTACTGACCATTAAGATGAATATGAGTCATGTTGTGGTGGCCCTGCCGGAACCGGCACTGGCCCTGCATATTCAGTTTCAAAGATTATTTCGTATTTAGCATCGTTATACTTTTAAGCAGAAAAAGTACATTTTGTATAGTGTTTTTTTTTTTTGTGCATGTTATGTTTTATTTTTTAAAGTATAAGAGCTAACTAAATATTTAACATTTTGAAAGTTCTGGGTTGTGTATGTTGTTACTTGATGCCCCCCCCCCCCCCCCCCCCCCCCCCCCCCAAAAAAAAAAAGTGTGCCAGTCACATGGCAGGACACATTTTTTGACTGGTACTGTGGTTATTGAAAAAGAGAATAGCTCCATCTATTGGTTCTGGAGGGTAACTGTCCTCTGCACAAGATTCATCATTATTTGTCATGTACACACACGCAAATGACATTTGACCTCTGCATTTCACCTGTCACAGTAAGTGGACACAGCAAACACCGGTGGTTTGGGCCATCGGTGTCTTGCTCAAGGACAACACAGCAGTTCGATTTTAATCCTGATTAAAACTAAAATTGGCATGCTGATTACAAATTTTTTATTTTTTTTGCTAGCAGATTTTAGCACAAGATTCCATTGATAAGCTGTAGTAAGACTGTAGTAAGAAGAGCTGATTACGACTGGACTCTTAATTGGCATCATAAATATCTCAAGTTTTCAATAAACATTGCAGTCATTCCTGTTTCTTTCATATTTCATTGCAGGCCAACATTAGAATTTCTGTTAACGAGCACGCATGCGAGATTCAAATTGCATTTTGTGTGTGTTTTATGCAGCTGGAGCGTCAGATGATGATGCAGAACCAGATGAGGGAGCGACAGATGGCAATGCAGATCGCCTGGTCCAGAGAGTTCATCAAGTACTTCGGAACGTTCTTCGCAGTCGCCGCCACCGGCCTTACCGTTGGGTGAGTTTCACGCCTTGTAGAGACTCGCATCCGGACTGCGTGTGCGTGAGTGTGTGTGCTTTCACAACTTCACATTTTTGTCTAGTGGCCTTTTGCTGCTGCAGCGATCATACGGTCCCAGAATGTCACTTTTACGACTCGCTAGCTTTTCTCACCCATAACAGCAGACAGTCCACAAATCGTACGCGTTACGTGCTGAGGTTGGGTCCCAAAGTGCAGACACAAATACGATTTTAACTATTTATTCACATAACTTGACTAGACGAGAAACAACGAGAGTTGCACCGAGGAACAGTGGTAATAATCCGACAAACACGCACACTTCTCAGACAGTTATTACAGACAGTGAATCGATCTGATTGGTTGTGACTAAATAAAGGATTAAAGATTGACATCACAAAGCTCCTGACATCACATAGCTGTCACATAACTTAAAACAAGTTGAAACTAGATGCTGTGACATCAATTCCAAACAGACACTTGACCCAGACATGACAGTATGCAGTCGCTGGTGTCAACTTTATTTGAACAAGTAATAAGAAGTGAAAATAAAGTTGTTGTTTTTTTGTTTGTTTTTTATCCAGAGCCCTAAAACGAAAGAAACCAGCCCTGTTGGCCCCCATTTTGCCACTCGGCTTCATATTTGTCTATCAGATGGACAATGCTTATGGGACACTTATACATCGAATTCGAGGTAAGGTTATTAGCTAAGGATATAACTATATTAGGATATTAGTATTATAAATCTGCCTCCTGTTATACTGGAACGTTTCTAGCTTTAGTTCAAAACTGTAATTATGTAAATATTTTTTATAATATTCTATTTTAGCTTGGAAGTACCAAGTAGTTTAAGTAAAGAAAAAAAAATACATTTATTATCCAGCTTGATTTTTTTTTTCTTTTTTTCTTTTTTCTTTTTAAGCTTTATGGTCAAAATATGAGAACATTCTTTACCCCAAAAATCTTCCATTTTGCCCTCCCATTGCTTCTTAGGGGAAGCCGAGTGCATCATGGTGTCTGAAAATGACCGTCTGGACTTGCCACGCGGGACCCCGACCTTCGATAGCATCGAGAAGGCCCGGCGCGCTAAAAGCAGCCTGGCCTCCTTCTTGGAGAGAGATTAATGTTGTCCTCCAAAAAGACAATTGAATGGTAAAACCGTCCATTCGCGCTTGTCATATTGTTGCCTCCTGCAGATGGTGGCGAAATGACAAATGCTTTTTAATGCTCTCGGGTCATGTGATATATGGAATGTTACTTTTCGGAAGAAGCAATGCAATGAAAAATGATATTTGCAACAACAAATAACCAAGGTGCTAAACTTTATCCTGTATTGAAGAACATAAATTTCAAACCTGCTTCGTGCTGATCCATTTTATTAAAGGGACATTGGTTGGGATGAACATTGGTACTTATATAATAGGTCTGTGTGTAATAATGACATCAGCACTAAAATTCAGCCCTTTGAAAAACTCAGTACGTTTTTTGAGACTACATTCCGCACATTTTATGGGCGTGGCCTCCTTTTTACCAGCCTGTCAACTGCATCAATGGAAAGAGGCAAGCGTCAAAATCTTTTTCCTGCCTTCTTTTGTCACGTTCTATTGTCATCTAGTATCTGAAAACAGTGACCAATCAATTACCAAAACATGCTTATGCACATTTCTACTCTTATGCACCTCGACCTGGGAAAATATAAAAGGAATCGTCACATTATTTGGGATTCTATTGACATAATGTGAGGTCCTATGAGGGGAAAAAAAACAAAAACGGCATCACCTCCACAAAATTGAAAATATTGTGGTGCTGTTGTCGTCGGAATGTGCTTATGAATTTTTGTGGCGATTGGTCTCCAACATTTAGCGATGCTAAAGTTTTGTTGGACTCCATCCCATATTTTTTCCTGATTGAAGTCGGTCATGGAGAAGCTAATCCTTTGATGTTGTTTAGTTAACGCTGTCCACTTAAATCCATCCGTTTTCCAAACCTTGTTACCAATTGAGAGCCGTTTTTGGAAATTGTTGGCAATGTACGATTTGAAAATGCATGCTAATATAATTTTGCTGTTTTAAAAAAGGAGCATACGTAATGAAAGTTTATGCGCTTATGAAAGACGGACCACCCTGGCCGGATGACTCCTTTAAATTCCACTGCAGCATCATCTTGCATCAACATTTACAGATATAGTTGAAATAATATTTTTTTTTTAAATCCGTAGAAAATGAGTTCTTCCTTTTGGGCAAATTGCCTGTTTCATGAAAACTTGCAGGTCAACATTATTCTTAATAAATCCAAAATTTAACATCACAAAATGAATCATCAGGATAACATTGCCAAATGTGCCTCCCAGGTGTCCGTGTGACCTGATTGCTGACACAGAGGCAAGACCTAATGCGAAGGAGCTAACACACAACACAACACAAGTATTCACAACTAATATTTGTAATAAAGAAAGAAATAAAGCCCAGTACGTCATTGTCATCCATCCAAATGACGCGCGTGCGTTCAAGACAGAGAAGGGAGGGTTCTTCTAGGTCGACTCCACAAGTTAAGGAGAGAACTATAAAAGCTGCAGTCCACTCCCAAGAAAACCAATCAAGCCCCATTAGGCGAGAAAACCTTTCAGGAAGCGGATTGGCTCAAGTGCGAAAGTGTCGAGAAGCATGCTTTTGGGACCCGCGGTGTGCGTGCTGGTGTTGGCGCTGGGAGCGTGCGGCGGCGACGTGCAGGCTCAAGCCATCAGCAGAATGTTCCTGCCCAGGGACTACGGAGTCAAGCTGTGCGGGAGGGAGTTCATACGAGCGGTCATTTTCACCTGCGGGGGCTCCCGCTGGAAGCGACTCGTCGAGGCAGACGACGGTGAGTGTGGACATGTTGTTCGTTTTGTTCTTGTGAGGTTGCAATACATGTGCTCGTTTGTTGGTACTTTTTAATTGAACATCTTTTTTTTTTCTAAATTACTTACCATTGAAACTTATGTATTGTATTCACTCATGTCTACTCCAAATGTTCCATGAAGCAGATTTTGGTATTCAGCTACAAATTCTAAATTACAATTACATTTTATTTTTTATTTTTTTAATTTTGATTGTTATTTTTTTTATTATAATAATAATAATAATACAAAATGCAACAATGCATGTCATTGGACAGAGTGAATTTTTTAAAAGATCAAAACTCCCTCAAAATGTTTTTTTTAAAACCCAATTCCAACAACTTAATCCAACATATGGGGACTTACAAAAATTGAGATTATTTTAAAAACAAAATATTGTAGTAGATGGTGGATCACCAAATATCAACTGCTCAAGATAGCCTACTGTACTGTATAGTCTACTGTATATAGCGTTTATTTCTAATGTAAATAATGAGGTCATCATAAACATGTTAAACTTGGACATTTTGTACTATTTACATCTTTTCAAGACATTACCGGTGTTGAATGAATATAAGTGAAATCGGCAGAGGATACTTTTAGTATTATGATTATTATTTTTAATCTTTTTTTTATTTGTCCACTAGATGGCACTATTTCCCCCATTAAAAGCATGCAGCAAACTACCACAGCTTTGACCTTTGTTTTTTTTGCTTTTTTTGTTTAGTAGTGTGCATGTGAAAATCAAACAAATGACCTCACAAAATATTACAACTCTGGAAATGAATCATTTTAAAATGATCACTTTCTCTGATGTTCGTTATTTCTTTAGCTAAATAATATAATTCAACACTAAATAGGGTCCAGTTGCCTCAGATTGCCATGACATGGATAATAATCTACACCGATATGAATAAAAGCTATTTTTAGCAAGCAAAGTGCCATTTTTTTAATTTTGTTTGTGGGGGGTACCATTAAGTTAAAAATGATGGTAATTAATATTATTATGCTAAAAATATATCGATACAGTTTTTTTTTTTTTATATGTAATTTGAGCTCCATAAGTCCCTCTAACACTATCAACTTTGATTCATATTCCAACCTGTTTGCCTGAAAGACAATGAAATGGCGTGCTTATCTCTATTTCTCCAGAATTCTTCCAATGGAGCCCCCACAGTGATGTCACAAGAAACGGCGAACAGTCCACCCTCCACAAACGTAACCTTCCCCAGCATACCTCCTCCACCTTTTCTTTTAATTCCCTGGCGGGCGGCTTAACCCTTCACGCAGCTCCAAGCAAGAGTGACAAGCCGGAGTCATCCAACGTTTTGGGTACGCCGGCGAAAGAAGAATGGCCTGGAAACAGCAGGAGGAGGAGGCGGCACTTTTCGCAAGGTGTAGCAGGTGTTTGCTGCAGTGAAGGCTGCACTAAGAATGATATCGGACGCTTGTGTTGAGGTGTCATGTCAATATCGAACCACAAATTATTTTGGGAAAAAAATATCTGTCAACTTTTGTTTTTTAAAAGAATAAAATTGAACAAGTTGCATTTGTGTACTCTTTCCAATGTTTACCCGGACAAAGAGTCAAAAATAAATTCACATTTATTACAATGCTTGATTTCTTCACAGAAAAATGATGCGTAAATCTTTCAGTCATACCAAAAGATAGTTTGCCGAAACTGATACCATTACTAACAATTGTATGTTTTATAGGACACAATATGTAAACATTCAAAGTGCAGGGTGGGACAAGTGAAGTCCTACTTATGAGCTAATCTGATTTAAGGAATCCACAAACCTAGAGTCGTATCAAAGTGACAAAATTGGAGGTGTTGGCCTGCCCTCTCAAATGCACATCGGTTTTGAATTTTCTATTACAACCACACCTTACATCTACATTATTATTTATATTTATATGTCAATTCAAAACAGATACTACAGAGTGACAATCAATAGTTTTGTTTAGGTCTACCTAATAAATGACCACGCATTGCATTTAATAAAACACCAGTGATGACTTTTATTCAATTTGAATAGTAAAACGTTCTTAACAAAATGTTCTTTTCACTTCTTTGTCACATAACAATCAAAACGGCTGCTGTGAAATGCCTCCAATTCTCTTTTATACAAACTCTCGTCAATAAAAAAAATACACTATATAAAATATATACAAACGGTTGATAAAATTAAAGATAATATCCACAATACAAAAGCATGTTTCCTTCAAAGCACGTTTTCAAATTCTACTAATTCTTTAATTACATTAACACAAATAAAGATGACATTCTTTTAATTGGTCCAATAACCAAATGTACTTAAAAGTGCATCTGCAAAGTATTTCACAGCGCTTTTTCACTTTTACCACACTTTGTTGTTAAGCCTTGTTCCAAAATGGCTTAAAATTACTTTGTTTCCCCTCAAAATTCTTCGCACGTCGCGCCACAGATTTATTTACAACCATCCCGGAAAAAAAAAAAAAAAAAAAAAAAAGTCATGTTAAAGTGGTGTATAACTACAGGTAGCTGATGTTAAGGTGGTGGAAGTACAAAAAAAGGGGACAATATAAAAACCCAGGGACAATGTCAACAACGTATTATACATGCATACAACAATATTTAAAAAAATAAGTGAGATGCTAAAAAAAAAAAAAAAACTTACATCGGATAACACATGTATAAAAATATTCATCACTTGTGGCAACACCGCTGCAAAGTGTCCTGTTGTGATCGCAATTGTTCATTTGCGTCCAAAGCAACAAAACTGAGACTTCACCGACGCCGAACGCGCCTCACGTGTCCATGTTGTCTCGTGCCTTCTCCACACTGTGGATTAACATTTGGAACGTGGGCCTCTGTCCCGGGTCACCGCTCCAGCACTCGGTCATCATCTGGTGCATCTGAGAAAGTGAAAGCTGTCGTTAGTCTCTGAATGAATTTGATAACTTCATTTCTTGTCTTGTATAATGAACTCATTCACTCGCAGCCATTTTCACTGAAGCAACCCCTCGGCTTTTTTACTGGATTTGGACAGATTTTGCAAGGCCCACAGAATATTGTGTTCTATTGCTATAAAAACATGGGACCAACCAAAATTGAGATTTGAGTCTCTTCTTTCATCTGTTTCCATTTTGTAGCAATTAGCATTGGAATATTGCCAAGTTTCATTATTATTCACAAACCTGTTGAAAAAATTGGGGAAAAGAGTTTGTTGCAATATGGCCCTGGTTGATCTCTTTTACTCTGCTGCCACCTGCTGGCCGTTTTTTAGTAACAACTACTGTTGCTTTAAGTGACCTCTTCAGGTCAGAGACTGCATCAAAGCCTTCTGTATGCTCTAGCATTAAAAACAAAAACAAACAGACGTATAAATACGTTTTTGGGACCATGGCAATAAAATAGAACATTTTTATAAGTTTTGGGGAGCAAATGAGTTAACAACTTTAAAAACTATTTTTTTCCACTTATTCTTGACTGAAGATGACCTGTGCCGCCTTCCTCAGCACAGGTCATCTTCAGTCGACAGCAAGTGGAAAAAAATAGTCTTTAAAGTTATTAATTGTACAAGAAAAATTATGAAATTGCCAAATTCATTCTGGACAAACATGAACTTTTTTTGCTGCTGAAAATGGCTCAATTAGTCAAGTATCCCTTTAAATTCTAGTTGGGGATTGTAGACTTAATATGTCCATAAAGTTCAGTGTAATGAATTAGCAATTTTCAAGCCAATTAAATTGGCGATTAACCCCGATTATATTGAGGTCCTGTTGGTACGTCTGCCCTTTTCATTTGAAGCGGCCATTTTGCGGCCTTTTGTTCAAATTTGAACTGAGATTGCGCTGACCTCCTTCGGGCAATTCTCGGGCACCGGCAAGCGGTACCCTTGTTTCAGCAGGTCGATCAAATGATAAACGATCATCTGTCCTTGTTTGTCATTTCCCATCTGCTCCATAAACACCTGAAACAAAAAAAAGAGTCATGATTAGTAAGGGCCACTTAGCAGCCAAATCAATGTGAAGGACTTCCTGCTTTTTAATAAGGAAAATTTCGCCAATTAGAAGTGAGTCATCGTTTGGGGTAAAGTAGTGTGAGAAGCTACCGTAGGTGGGCTGTAGCTTTTGTCGCAGTAGGTAAAAAGTTCATAGAGGACCACACCAAAACTCCAAACATCCGAGGCCACTGAAAACTTGCTTTCTGTAAGCGACTCCGGGGAATACCTGAAGAGAAAAACAAAATGTAATCATCATATACTGTACGTTGTCGTCTTTGTGAGACGTGACGGGGTCCCGCTTACCAAAAAATGGGGCTTTCTCCGGGTTGTCTCACGGTGTAGTACTCTTTGTCCTGGGGCAGCACTTTAGTCAGGCCAAAGTCTCCAATCTTGACCCTCATGTCGCTCTCCACCAGAATATTTCGAGTGGCCAGGTCTCTGTGGACGTAACGCTTCGTGGCCAGGTAGTCCATACCCTGGAACGATCAATCACGTTTCAGTGCAGGGAGGAAAGAACTGTCAACACCTTTTTGTATTATCTGCCAAAAACAAACAGGGTTTGCAGAGCCCATTTGAACTTGTTGCTAATCAAAACAGCAGCACCAATGCATGGCAATAGTCTCTTGAGGTGAATTGTGGAGAAACAACAGTAAGTTAGATAACATAAGGTGGAGAATTTACCAATGACGAGACTCACAGTAGAAGCTGACGTAACCGCTTTTCAACAGTGTAGCCAACCATGTTGATCTACTGGGTAGTGAAATGACGTCATTGATTCTGCATTTATCTATTTTTATTTTGTTCCGCGCATTTTCATGTGACAAAAATTCTAATACTATATAGCCAGTATTTTCCCCACCTATTCGTGCGTGTACATATTTACCTATTTGTAGATTAAATAAATAAAATCTACTCTTATTTGCTGTTCAAAGTGCTCTTCATGAAATGCCCTCAGATGCCAAAAGATGGCGCCAAAGCCCACAAGCGGCCATAAAGAAAATAAACATGTCCTACCTGAAACAGGCCTAGATATGAGATTTATGATATTAAAATGTTTTGTGATGATAGTTTGTGGTATATTTATGGTTTAAATTATTAGTATATTAGGACTGGGTGTCGATTCAAATTTCCTCAATCGATTCGATTTCAAGTCACAAGAGTTTAGTTCAGTTCAATTTTGATTTTTCCCGATCCGCTTCACTTCAATTCAATATAATATTGATTAATTATGGTACAACAATTCTTCGTAAATATCATGGACATGATTTAAAAAAAATCTCCACAAACATTAATTTCTAAAGTAAATTTTGCAGAGGCAATAACTGGGTACATTATTTAGTTTATTAATTAAATTAACGTGTTAGAATCAGTTCAGCAAGGATGAGATGAAAATATTTTTATAATTTTAATTCAATAATTGTAAATATAAATTAAAAAAGATTCTGAATTGTAATGTGCAAAAAGATTTTTAAAAAAATGGTCTTTAAAAATTTTAAATTCCATTTTCTTATGAATTTAGAGAAAACGAAATTTTAAAAATAATCTACTCATGGTTTTATGAATCTCTCAGAATCAAAGGAAGATTGATTCAATATCAATTTGAATTTTTTTTTAATCCGGCCCTAGTAATTACAGTATAAACATTTTAGGGAGCATCAATAATTCATGTTTTTTTTCACTATGTTTAATATTATTCCAAAAATACAAATAGAGACCTCCCCCATCCACAGCTGAGTAAATAAACGTTCCTGGCTACTATCTGTGGAAATGTGCTCGTTTCGACAAAAGAATGTGGCCTCGACCCTAAACGAGTGCCCTGACATGTGCTGCACCAAACCGTACGTCACCTTGCAAATCTGGAGCGCGTAGAGAAGCAGCTTCTTGAAATCAAAGTGGACTTTGTTTTTGAGGAGATAATCTCTCAAACTACCGTAGGGAAGATATTCCATAATTAGGCGTAGGTTCTTCCGTCCTGGAAAAAAGAAGTATTCAAATTAAACACTCATCGGGGAAAATTTTTTACTCTCATCATAATTGCTAACAAAATAAATCCTCGTCCGTTCATACCTGCGCTGTAGCACACTCCTTTATATTTGACGATGTTCTCGTGATGGAGCGACTTGAGGATCTCGATCTCGCGCTCAAAGTCCCGGATGTGCTCGGCCGTGCTGTGCTGGAGTTTCTTGACAGCCACCACCTCCCCCGTGCTGTCCTGCAGGGGGTCGTACCGGCACATCTCCACGCTGCCGAAATTCCCCTGCGAGGACGGACGGGTAGAAATTTCAGATGTGCGAATGAGTGTACGTGTGTGCGTGCGTGCTCACTTTGCCCAGCTGTTTGAGGAAGATGAGGTGTCGCTCCTCAAACTGAGCCGGCTCTTGGCTGTCGGAGGCCCACGGGAAGCCGAAGCCTCGCGTCTTGGCGGGCACCATGTCGCTCTCCACCAGCAGCTCGTAGTCTGCGCCACAAAATGACGAAGACGAGGATGAGTTACAAATTGGTGACATGTCATCCGCAGGCAGTCACAAGAAGGAGTCATGCTTTACGGATTCGAACGACTTTGCACGCTCGTGCGTGAACAATAACCGTTCACAAGTGAGGTCATTGCACTTACAGACGATCCCGTGTTTCCCCTCGATGGCAATATTTGATTAAGCCGGTTCCTACCTGGGGTAAAGAGACTGTTCAGGTCTCTGATGACCGCTCTGAAGGTGGGTCGATGTGACGGCTCGTAGTCCATGCAGCTGTTAATCAGATTGGCCAGCTCGGTCCATTTGGGAGCTGGCAGCTGGTGTCTGTCCTCGTAGAACATCATCTTCTGTCGAGGACAGCGCAAACACAAGCCAAGTGAGAATATCTGACGACCGGGGGAATGGAAAACAGACTTGAAAACAGCCCTGACAAGTTTCTTGTTCAGCTAGGGCTGCCAAGATTGACATCAACTATTAATATTAATAGCCTAATAGCATTTCTGGCATAGTGTATATATAGTCATGTTTGGACGCTAGCATTAGCGCCGTGTGTGTAACGTGATGGTACGCGAACATATTTGTAAGGTCTATTATGGATTACGGAGGCTTTAGTTAGCAAACTCGTGTTTATTAACTCATTGATTCCCAGCCATTTTCACTGAGACAACCCCCTTAGCTCTCGGCTGTGTTACTGGATTTTGACTGATTTTGCAAGGCCCACAGAATATTGTGTTCTATTGCTATAAAAAAAAAAAAACATGGAGCTTACCAAAAGAAAGATTAGTCTCTCTTCTTTCAACAGGGAACAAAAAAACATATGTGTATCTGTTTCCATTTTGCAGCAATTAGCATTATAATATAGCTAAGATTCATCATTATTCACAAACCTGTTGAAAACACTGGGGAAAAGAGCGTGTTGCAACATGGCCCTGGCTGATCTCTTATACTCTGCTGCCACCTGCTGGCCGTTTTTGTGGTAACTACCATTGCTTTAAGCGACCTCTTCAGGTCAGAAGCTGCATCAAAATCTCTGTATGCTCTAGCATAAAAAAAAAACAAAAAAAAAACAAACAAACATATAAATACGTTTTTGGGAGTGAAGGACAAATTATTCAAAAAAAACAAAAAAACAAAAACGTATTTATACATTTTTGGGTTTGAATGAGTTAATAAACAAAACAGTTTTGGTAACGTGGTGACATCGAACGTGTTCTCTTTCCACTCACGAGACAGTTTCCTAAAAACAGGACAGCGATTATATGTCGACTAATCGCAACTACTGTTGGTGATTAGTCAATTGGCAAAATAATCGCTTTTGGCAGCCCTACATTCATTATTTTATTGACCTTAATAAAAAAAATAAAAAAAAATGTTTTGGCAAATGTTGTAACCTTTTGGGGGGCAAACACGACTTGACTGGCTTGTGTGTTCCTACAATGTCGCACTGACGCTCTCGAAACACCGAGCAAATCGAGCCATTCTTTTGTCTTTGTCACCTTGCAGCAGTCGAGGGCGCCGAGCGGTTTATCTCCACCGCTGCAGATCTCCCACAGGGTGGTGCCGAAGCCCCACTTATCCACGGCCAAACTCAGATTTTGCTGCTTTTCAATGCATTCGGGGGGCACCCACGGGATACGCTCCACAAGAACTGCGAGTCAAAAAAAGACGCAGGTAAGCGTGGAGAACATTTGATGTTGATGATGTGACAGCGCAAAGTCGATTTGAAGACCTTCTTGGGGCAGTACGCTGATGCCGATGCCGGGGTCGCTGAGCTTGATGAAAGGCAGACTGCCCGTCTTGCGGTCCTCCTTTCGGATCACCAGCACGTTCTTGGCACAAACGTTCCCGTGGACCACATTCTTGTCTTCCTGTGTGTGCAAAAAGACAAAAAAAAAACACTTAGCACTCTTGTTATGTCAATCGTACGTGAGGCTGAGAGATTTTACCAGGTAGTGCATGGCCCAGGCCAGCTGCTTGGCTACCTCCAGCTTCCATGTGATGTTGATGCTACTTTTGTTCTTTTTCAAATACGTGTCCAGGGAGCCAAATTTACCGTACTCCTGAACCATCATGTCTAGGGAAAGGGAAGAAAAAAAAAAGAAAAAAAAAGAGTGCTAGTCTGTTTTTAGCGCTCTGGGTGAGTCGGTTCTTGTCCCAGGTGACTTCAGGGAGCCAGCCAATCACAGGGCGCATATAGACAAGCAACAGTGACATTTCCCTACTGTAATCAATAACTTGGAGGCCCAGCCTAGAAATTGTGTTTGAATATAGGATTAAGTAGAACCATCAAGTAGAGCTGGTCGATTATGGGAAAAAATAATATTTGTGATTATTTTGGCAATAATTGAAATCACGATTATTCAAACGATAATTATTTTTTGGGGGACAAAACAAGAAACCTGTTTAAGCATTTAAAAATATTAAGACCAATTTAAAAAATAGAAACACTATAATTATGTAAGATCTGTTTGGACCAAACAATTTATAATAATTTTATTTTTTTTATTTATTTATGCTGCCAAAAACTTGAAGTAGGAGTGCATCTTGTGCACTGTGCAGTAGGGCGATCATTTATTTTTTTGGGTACAGAACAAGAAAATGTTTACATATTTAAAAATATTAAGACCAATTAAAAAAAAAAAAAATAGAAACACTATAATTATGTAAGCAAGAAAATGTTTACATATTTAATAATATTAAGACCATGTTTTGGCCCACATATAATTTATAATAATAATATTTATTTATTTTGGCAAAAACTTGAAGTTGGAGTGCAGCATGTGCACTGTGCAGTAGGATGATCATTTATTTTATTTTATTTTTTTGTGGTACAAAACAAGAAAATGTTTAAACATAAAAACTAAATACAAATATTAAGACAAATAAAATTGTTTCAAGCACTATAATTAACATTCATTAAATTAGTCATTTTGAAAAAAAAAAAAAAAGGTGCAAATATATAAATTCAAACAACTCAAAAATTAGAATTAATAATCTTTTTTTTCTGCTTATGCTGATTTTGTAATTATGGAGTGTAATAATTAAAATTGTGATTGAATTTCAATTAATTGTAAAATAAGTCATGATGACATCTGTGTGTGATTTGAGCTTACTCTCGTCTCCGCAAACACACACGCCGTAGTTGAGGAGCAAATGCTTGTGGGAGAGCTGGCTCATCATGCTGGCTGCTTCAAAGAATGACTGAGGAACAAGAGAAATCAGGCCAGGGTAGGAACAGGCGAAAACATAGCAGTCAGTCAGCGAGTAAAAAAAATAAATAAAATAAAATAAAGCTCACCTCTGAGTAACTGCGATGAGCCTTGTCCAGGATTTTGATAGCGACGTCGATCTGATGAATCTCTCCGTAGTCTCCGAGCTCCTTCCTCACGCCGGAGAATAGCTTGGTGAACGTACCCTGGCCAAGACTCTCACTCTAAAATGTTAAGAAATGATGAAGTACTTTGACGAGGAGAGAGAGGCGAGTTTAGATGCTAACCAATGATGGCCAATGTTGCTCAATCTGATCAATAACATTCCTTTTCCCTGTCTTGGAAACCAACACAAAAACTGACAAATGGGACTGTTGCACAAGTTAATTTGTTCTTATTTGTCATGACTAGAGTCATGCAAGATTTATGTTTACCTATCATAGCTAGGGTCATGCAAGGGTTATGTTTACTGTCATGACTCGGGTCATGCAAGGGTTATGTTTAGTACTGTCATGACTAGGGTCATGCAAGAGTTATGCTTACTGTCATGACTAGGGTCATGAAAGGCTTATTATGGTCATGACTAGGGTCATGCAAGGGTTATTATGGCCATGACTAGGGTCATGTAAGAGTTATGCTTACTGTCATGACTAGGGTCATGCAAGGGTTATTATGGTCATGACTAGGGCCATGCAAGGGTTATGTTTACGGTCATGAC
The DNA here is from genome assembly GCF_051991245.1 of Festucalex cinctus. Taxonomy (NCBI): domain Eukaryota; kingdom Metazoa; phylum Chordata; class Actinopteri; order Syngnathiformes; family Syngnathidae; genus Festucalex; species Festucalex cinctus. Next base: position 22,143,796 of record NC_135425.1, read on the forward strand.
TAGGGTCATGAAAGGGTTGTGTTTAGTACTGTCATGATTAGGGTCATGCAAGAGTTATGCTTACTGTCATGACTAGGGTCATGCAAGGGTTATGGTCATGATTAGGGTCATGCAAGAGTTATGTCTAGAGTCATGACAAGGGTCATGCAAGGGTTATGCTTACTGTCATGACTAGGCTCACTCAAGGTTATGTTTTGGCCATACAAGGGTTATGTTTGGGCCATAACCGTGTGGTCAAGTGTCTGTTTTGAACTGATGTAACCAGCATCTAGTTTCAACTGGTAAGACGCTATGTGATGTCAGAAGCTATGTGATGTCCATTCATCCATTTTCTTGACCGCATATTCCTCACAAGGGTCACGGGGGTGCTGGAGCCTATCTCAGCTGGCTTTGGGCAGTAGGCGGGGTACACCCTGGACTGGTTGCCAGCCAATCACAGGGCACACAGAGACGAACGCTATGTGATGTCATGAATCTTTAATCTCTTTATCTGCTCAACAGCCAATCAGATAATTCCATGTCAGTCCTGTTACTCACATGTCTAGCCACAGACAATCAGATCGATTCGCTGTCAATATAAGCTTGACTGAGAAGTGTGTTTTTGTCGGATTATTACTTCTGTTACCTCTGTTCCTCTGTGCAAGCCCACGACCCAAGTTAGCTTGGCGTCTCTTGATTCTTGATACATTCTCGTTGTTTCTCGTCTAGTCAAGTTTGTTCTATGCCTCTCGATGTTATGCGAATAAAGAGTTAAAATCTTATTTGTTTTTGGGATCCAACCCCAGAACATAACATTATTAGTCTGTCATTATATTTTGTTAATTGCTCTACTGGAGTCACAAAAAAAGCAACGTCTTACGATGACAAGGTCCTCTTTTCGAATCTTGTGGAAAACCATCTGGCTGATGCTTTTTTGTAGCGATGGAGACAGGAGAACCTCTGGCCCTTGGTTATTTCGACACACCAGCAGATTGGATTGGTCTGGAGAAGCGTGCGGGACACGTGTCAGGCAAATCCCGTCACCAAACGAATTCACAAGTAAGATGCTATTTTTTGGCGAATTTAAGTGAGCTTTGACTCTGACTGACGTTTGGGGCTGGGCGGGCAACACTTGGTCAGCTGAAACGTGTATCCGTCGGTGAGAAGCGCCTCCTTCTGGTAGCAGTTGAGAAGTTCCCCGAGCGTGTCGAAGCTTTTCTTGGCACCACTCAGAACGTATTCTCCTGACTCGCTCCTCACAATCTGACAGTGCTTGTAGTCCATCATGGCATCGTACTGAAGGCAAATGAGAACGCAGTCCGTCATATTACTGAAAGGTGACACCAGATCTGTGTCATCATCATGTAAAACCAATTATTATCTCATGGTGGAATTGAGCAAACATCCATCCTTGCTTCCTGAGAGTCGTTCCATGCCAAATCAGCCGGTAGGGTTAACCAAGGAGATTATTGATTGATTTCAATGAAATTTGGTGTGTTTATTGATGGGGTTTATTGATGGGACAACGCAAAATGTCAAATTTGAGATCAATCAGATTTGGGTTTTGGGAGCTACGGCCCACCAAATTTGGAGGTTTTCTGAAAAAAGGTCCACATTTTAGTAACTTGACCTATAATTTGATCTTGAAATTGACCTTGTAGATCAATGACTAACAAAATTTTGTAAACTATTTAATTAATTAATTATTAAGTGTGTAATCTCTCAAAACTACGACAACATATTAGGGCCATGTATAAATAGTTTTTGTTTTTTTTGTGGGTAATATTCTGAGAGAAAAAAAAGTCTCAAATTTGCGAGAAAAAACTTTTGTGACATTACAAAGTGGCAAATTTGAGAGAAAAAAAACTAATAAATTTACGAGAAATAAACTTGTATATTTGTGACATAAAGTGGCAAATTTACGAGAAAAAAACGGATAAATTTACGAGAAAAAACATCAATATTTGTGACATTACAAAGTGGCAAATTTGCAAGAAAAAAACTAAAATTTACAAGAAAAAAAAACTAGCAGATTTGTGACATAAAGTGGCAAATTTGTGAGGAAAAAAAACTCTTAAATTTACGAGAAATAAAGTTGCAAATTGCGAGGGAAAAAAAACCTCTTCTCAGAAACATTTCCGTAGGGTTTTCAAATAAGGAGATAGGAATTGTTTTAGCAGAGATTAACCATATCATATTAAGCATTCACACTTTGAGGCGTTGGGTACAAGTTGCTAAATTGACTGTGATCCATCCATCCATCCATCCATCCATCCATCCATCCATCCATCCATCCATCCATCAATCATCCATCCATCCATCCATCCATTTTCTTAAGTGTCTAATGGAGTTAACAGGGTTCAAGTACGTACCCCCACCACAAAGGACATAAAGAACTTGTCGTAGTCTCTGGGACTACGGCGCAGCATGTACAGGCCTTGGCGGTTGCCGGCACGACGCAGCTTAGCGATGGTGAACTCCATCCTGTGACCAGAGAGACACATTAGGCCTCAACATGTGAGGGGGGTGCGGTGAAATTTTTGCCTGAGCGTGTATTCTACTCACGACAAAGGGCCATGACAGTGGCTCTGAATGCTTTCCAGAAGCCTTGGAGGGGCCACCTCTTTGCAAAGATAACTATGCGCATCTGCCACGAGTCTGTAATATCCGTCCACTAACGACACAAACGACAGCGCCTCTGGGAGAGAGTGAAATTCCAGCTCCTAAGTTGACGAAGAACACATGAGTGCTTAATTTTAGATGCCCCTCTGGAATCGTTCTATTAACAGCACCTCAAGGCTGGAAAACAGAAAAACATTGTAAAGTTCGTACCCCGGACCGATTCAAAAGATTAGCTTGCCTTAGAGATGATGATGACGATGTTATGAAAGACATGTCTGATGCCAGCTAATCAGATTTACTTTGAATATATTCCACATGCCCCCGCAGGGCAAGTATGTTCATTCAGTGGTCAAACAAAGAAACATTCAAACATTCATTTATGGTTTTTGCTGCTCACACGAACAACTAAACAGTGTGTAGTAAAGTGTGCACTGCACCAGGATCTGGTGGTCTTGTCTCGTGAGAGTAACGATGCGACTCTCCACTGAGCCTTCCTTGTTGGCCTGCTTAATGCTGATGTCGATCACCTCTTGGAAATCACAATATGTCTGCAGCTCCTAAAACACACAAATCATTCAGGCAGGCAACGATGGGAAAATTAATCATGACGGCCCCCGAGGGAGAGCGTGACACACTGCGAGTGACTTAGATTATGCAAATATTGCACATTACCATGGCAACAAAAAAAAAACTCATCTGCTTTCCATCGTCCTTACCTCCTCTGCTCCCTCCGTTTTCCCTTTTGACCACTGGATGCCCTGGTTGCCCTTGACGACGATGGCGACGTCATGTGCAGACAGGTCCGTCACGTGGAAGCGCTCCAAGTAGAGCGACGGAAGCAGGATCTCCAAGCTCATCAGGTACTTGAGGCGAAGTTTGCACACCGTGGCCTTTAACTCGGTGAACTGCTGGATGAACCGCTTGAAGCGGAATCGGATGCGCTTCCGAGTCAGGATGTTGTATTGCTGGATGCGGCTTCGCATGCAGCTCGGCAGGAAGGATTTGTAGCTGATTTTTTTTTTCCGGAGATGTTATTGTCTTGAAACGAAATTCGAAGAATGACCGCCGTCAAGTACCTGGTATCGTTGTAGATGCGCACAGGCGACTGACCGCTCTCTTTAGCCAGACGCATCATGTCGAGCACCGCCATGCCCAGACACTCCTCCTGGTCTTCGTGACCCATCGGGATGACAACCCTACCGTTTAGGAAGTCGCTGCGCCACTGCCAAGGAAAACATCCCCTTTAGGAAAACCCGTAGATAAGGAAACAAGAATCTGTTTGTTGTGAGATCACCGTTGTGTTGATTAGTCATGTACTGAAACTGGGTTGAATCGGCGTCTGTTTGTTTGCTGTCCAAAGAACATCAAATAATGGGAATTGAGCTATCTTCACACAGATGCCATTGGGCTTATTCTGTTTAGAACAGTCAAAGACACGCCCATCCCTTCTGATCACTTAACAGAATCTACTGTGTATATATATTGTTCACTGTAGTGCTTTATTGTGCTTAAGGTAGCCTCTAAGCCAGGGGTGTCCGAACTACGGCCCGAGGGCCATTTGCGGCCCGCCCTCCATTTTTTAGTGGCCCGCGACATATGCTAAAAAGTGGCATTTGAAAATAAAAACAAAAATGTTTGGAGACGGTCAAAGTAAGAAGGGAGGGTGTCGAAAAACACAGGCGCTATTATAGGTCATTTTAGTTAACTAAAACTAACGAAATAACAAACTAAAATTCAAAAAACAATTTTGTTAACGAAATAAAATAAAAAGGAAAATGCTTCTTTTTAAAAAAACGAAAACTAACTGCAATTACATTTTATATTTAAAAAACTAGCTAAAACCATAATTATAGCAAAAATGTACTTCGTGTTAGTCTTTGGTGTGATTTTTTAGTAGATTTATTTTGATATCAACTGGGATAATGACGTTTGAAAGTATGTCACACAGAAGTGATGTCATCTAGCAACAGCCAATAGAAAAGCACCTTCAGATGATGTCGCTCCCATGGTTTTTTTTTTTTTTTTTTTTAAATATTATGCATAAGAAAAACACATTTAAAAAGAATAACAAAACACATTAAAAAATAACTAAAACTAATACTGAAACTAAAACTAAAACTACGCATTTATTAAAGAACTAAAACTACTAAAAACTAACAGAACCACCCTGAAAACTAATAAAAACGAACTAAAATGAAAAATTCTCAAACTATAATAACCCTACTGCCATATTACAGATAAATTGGTTTATATACTGTAACATTTTTCTAAATATGCAAAAGCACAAATAACTTATTTGTACAATTTTTAGGACTAAACACAATTTCTCTTCATAACATTATGTGGCCCTTGCTTCCTTCTGATTTTCTGCATGTGGCCCTCAAATGCAAAAGTTTGGACACCCCTGCTCTAAGCCATGTGAGGTAGATTGCGTGGAGATTATAACCCAAGTGGAACAGCACCGAAAGAGTTGAGCGAGACACACCACGGTCGTTTATTTGGTTGATAAATGATTGATGACTTGAAATCATCTGTTTGCACTATTTGTATGTGAGCCAAAATGAATTGTGCCATGCTGTAACATGGCTCAACACGCAGACAAAGAGACGATGACATAACTTTGTTACTCAGTTGGCGTCAGCAGCCGTCACATTACAATGCCATTTCCTGTGTACAACTTCAAGAGGAAAAAAAAAATGTCAGAATGGTTGGCTAATCATATTTTTAGCGCAACTGAGATTTTTTTTCATCCCAGCAACTTGAGTGTGACGCAAGTACTTCCAACTAACCTGGAAAAACTGATACGCCATGATGCACTCATCCATCACAGGGCTCTCCATGCCCTTGTTGAGCCCGTAGCGGTGAGCATATGAGGAATTGCCACTGTTGTACCAGCCAGGAAAGTAAAACCTGGTCAGAGGTGTGTGAGTAAGCAAAGGTGTCATGATGGCAAGGCGTACAGGAGAACGAACACGAACGGACGTAATTGTCCACCTGATTCTGAAGTGGAGGCGCTCGCTGGCCTCTTGGTGCAGTTTGAAGACGTGATTAGCTGGGAACCACAGCCGGTCATTTTCCCTCATCAGGCTGAACAAGTTGAAATACAATGGTGCAATACCTGGAAGGAAGCATTACTCAGTTGAGACTTGATAGAGGGTTAGGAGTTAGGAGTGGAGGCATCCTGCCTCTGTTATGACTCAGATACTAACTGAAAGAAATAAGTTGTTCATCTGAATTTCCCCCCCCCCCCCCATTCTCTGCTTTTACAGGCAGTGTAAAAGGGGCTTATGATGACTCATATTGGTCAACAAAATGTGGCTTTAAAGATGCAAATGCTATCTTGAACAAGCACATATTGAAATGAAAAACACAAAATGTCACCTGCGACCTTTGTTTGTCTTTGTTAACATAAGCCTCACACGCGGAAAGTTGTGGAGTCAGATTATTCAGAGCGCCGAAGACTTTCTTAACAGGAAGCGAGCAACAAGCGGCCCATGCGAAGGCTGCCTGGGAGGAAGCGCGCTCGAACCACAAGCGGAAGTCGAGGTACTTGTTGGTTTAACCCACATATTTAGTTCTGCCATGCAATATTATTTACAACGTGGACGTTTCAATGTCTGTGCAATGTATTTAGTTTGTCTTTAACCTTAATTATTTAACCTGTGCCATTTCTTTCGTTTTTAATTTATGTGTCCAAACTACGACCCGGGGGCCATTTGCGGCCCGCCGTCCATTTTTCAGTGGCCCGCGACATATGCTAAAAATGCCATTTGACTCACTTCAAATAAAATAAACAAAACAAAAATGTTTGGAGCTGATCAAATTAAGAAGGGAGGGTATCGAAAAACAGGTGCCATTAAAGGTTATTTTAGTTAACTAAAACTAATTTAAAAAAAATTAAAAAAAAAATACAATTCAAAAAACTCAACTCAACTTTATTTATAAAGCGCTTTAAGAACAGGCGTTGAAAACCACCTTCAGATGACATCGCTCCCATGGTGTTTTTTTTAAATATAGCGAACAAGTGATACACATTTTTAAAAAAACAAAAAAAAAACTAATACTAATACTGAAACTAACAAACTAAATTAAAACTAAGCATTTTTTTTAAAGAACTAAACTACTAAAAACTAACAGAACCACCCTGAAAACTAATAAAAACTAACTAAAATGAAAAATTCCCAAACTATAATAACCCTACTGCCATATTACAAATAAATTGGTTTATATACTGCAGCATTTTTCTAAATATGCAAAAGCACAAACAAATTATTTGTGCAATTTTTAGGACTAAACACAATTTCTCTTCATAACATTATGTGGCCCTTGCGTCCTTCTGATTTTCTGTATGTGGCCCTCAAATGAAAAAGTTTGGACACCCCTGATCTATATCCATCAATGGCTGTGAATAAGTTAAAATGTTCTTTTGTTATATATATATTTTTTTAATTTTTGGCATGACCCAAAGTCCCACACACTGCTCTGCTAAATACAGTGCATGTAATAAGTGATTAAAAATAAATATTTGCATTTTTTATATCCACAAGTTATTTAATAGTTCTTCATTTTGATCACATATTTTATATTTTCATAGTTATATTGAACTTTTTTGTTTCTATGGGTTTCTGTCTTACATCAAATCACGCCTCCGGCTTCATCATAGCCGTGACTTTAAATGAATGGAATTATGGGATTGTGGATTGCAAAGCATGGTAGAAGAAGCAAGTTGTTCATAACGACTCACCACAAGTTTTGGCCGCAAGGATGCAAAGCTCCTCTGCTACGTACTCGCCGGGCGGGTATGTGAGCACGCGCTCCTCCCCTCCATCGCCCTTCCCCACGTAGTAGAGGTGGACACTTAGGCATGCGCTATCCGGTTTTGGCTCCGGTCCAGAAGGTGTCGTGCAGTCTGGCGGGAGGCCGTTATGATGTGCTGTGGGGCAGGTGGTGGATGGGTTCATGTTTTTCAACAGAAAACATGCCATGTGCCACCGCCAACATCCACCTGGCAGAGGACAAACACAAGGAAAGAATGTTTACTATGGTGGTTTCATTCTAGCATGCTTACATTAATACATTTGCCGTAAAAAGCTCTCATGTGGTTGATTGCAAAATACCAACTTAATTGATGGATAACTAGTTTTGAAACCAGAGGTCAAATTTAAAGAGATACTTTACTTTTTTAGTCATTTTTGGCAGTCAAATATTAATATTTTGCCTATAATTAATTTGATATTTTCATTATTTTTCATGTACAATTACAACCTTTAAAAACACATTTTGCAACTTCCTGTCGACTGAAAATGACATCACGGGGGCTCAGGTAACCAATCACAGCTCAGCTTGCGAATGTCACATGACCAAACCCAGAAAACAGGAGAGCTGTGATTGGTTACCTGAGCCCTTGTGATGTCATTTTCAGTCGACAGCAAGTTGCAAAATGTGTTTTTAAAGGTACTAATTGTACATGAAAAATAATGAAAGTAATTACAAACAAAATATTAACTTTTTATAAAATCGAAGTATCCCTTTAATAGTTTTATAACGGTAGTTCAAAACGGGGGTTCTCACAAAAAAAAAAGAACATAGAAATGCTTGCAATAACTCAATGTTATTTACCTGTACTACATATGACCATTTAAAATTGTACAGAAATTAGCAAGAATCATGTAAGGTGATTGACGTAATTTTCTTTTGCAGGCCATATGTTGTCAGTTTGACACCTGTTAGATGTTTAAAGTTCCTCCAGGTGCTTTGTCCCGCTGTTATAGGGAAGGAAAGTACTGTACTGTAACCATCTGTTTTGCCAAATGAGGAATTTGGTTGCGCATAGACGGGATTATATTTCATTCCAGAATCCAAAAGGCTGGTAGCTAGCTGCTAGCTGCTAGCTGCTGATGTGAGAAGCTAACTTAGCAATCTACACTCCGTGCTCCTTACAAACATTACAGACAGACAGAAGATTAAAATACTTGTAAACAGCACAGCCAGCGTCCAATGCCTGCCGGGACAGAGCAAAAAAACGTTGGATAGTGGTGAGTGCGTTAACTTATTTACAGCTGTTAAACTGTCAACCAAGATAGATTTAGCATTAGCTAAAGTAATGACACAACCAAATTGACTTGCAATTCAATTTGTTTGTTTGTTTGTTTGTTTGATTTTCAGCGAAATTGGAATGTCACGGTTTTAATTTTGAAAAATCTGGTCGGCCTAGATTAAAACCCAAGTCGAAATAAACAAATGTAAACAATACTGGAAAGTACTATATAGCCAATGTGAAGTAAAAACCTGACAAAACAAAACCTGAATTCGGGTGGTAACAAACAACCATCACGCCCGACAGCTAAACTATTACGAAACACTTTTTGACAGTAGAGCACTGCAGATTTATGTTTTTAAAGAGTCTGCATACTTCACAGTAAGTCAAAAGGGAAAACCTTCTCAATCTCATCACTATCCGTCCTTCAGCAAAATGTCTCTAAAGGCCAAAAGGAAAAGGAAAACACATTCACCGGCGGAAATTATGTCGTGACGCACGCTGACTGATCGAGTTGATATGCTGACACTATGATTCCTGTTTGCTGACCAACTGAGACATACAGGCAACCTCAAAATTATTTTAACAGTCAGGCTGATAAGATGAACATCTGATCCACATTTCAGCTGTTATGTCCAGGGAGGCCTGCATGTTAATTTACACGTGAATTGAGATGCATGACTAAAAACACCTTTTGTTAAAATTGCATATAAGCAAAAGACTGACCAGCGTATTTTGTGTCCCCTTCACTGACAGACAATCAATGCCAGCAACCATTTGGAATGGCCTCGAGGGCAATAAAACCATTCAGGTCTCCAGACGAACTGTAATTTAATTAACGTGACATTTTAGGGGCACAAGTGGAAAATGTAAGGATGCACCGTGCAAGTCCAATTGCAAAGTAAACATACAGTATACTCCATTCTCATTATACGTTTGTCATTAACAAAAAAAAATAAAAAAAATGCAAGAATAATTAAGAAAAATATATTTTGGTTGTGCAGGTAGATGAAAAAAATGACTTGCACTGTTTCAAATTTTAGGTGCAAAATGCCACCACTTATAGCGGAAGTTTGGAGCCATAACAGTGTAGTACTAAGTCACAGATGTGAACAGGTACAACCAGGAAAACGTCAGAACTTGTAAAGAAAGACTCTAAAACAGGGGTGTCAAACATACGGCCCGCGGGCCAGATTAAGGCCCGCAAAGGGGTTTAATCCGGCCCGCGAGATGATTTTAGAAAGTTTAAAAAAATAAATAAATAAATTGGAATGTCAGACAAATTAATCAGCTGGCCACAATCAAAATGTATAAAATTTGTAATTACACAAGCAGTCCTCAGATAAGCAATGCAATTTGTACGGGGGAATCGTCCTGGATGTTATTATTTTACACACACCTTAAAATTACGATTTGTTTAATTATTATCATTATTATTATTATTATTTTTATTTTTTTATTTTTTTTTAAATCATAGACATAGACCGACATAAACGTGTTAAATACGACACAAATTCAATTTACTGCTAACACAGATAGATGACAAGGATTAGCGATTAATGCCCTTATAACGTCATTAACTGCGCCACGCAATGCATTCTGGGAACAATATATATATGCAAAACAGGTCGATTTAATACGTCCAGAACGTATACCGGCAAAGTGTTGCCGCGTTCCATTTGCAGTTGTGTTATTTTTCGGAACAACATGATTACAGTTGAGCTCCATCATTTAGGGCTGGTCCACAAATCTGCGTTTAATTAAATGATGGTAGTTATATACCGTTATTTTCGAGATGAGGCCCACTTGGGAATATATTTTCCTCCATGTGGCCCCTGAGCCAACATGAGTTTGACACCCCTGCTCTAAAACAACAATTAGTGATATCAACAGCAGAGGGAAGGCATTACAATCAAGATAAAAAGCAGTTATTAGCCCCCCCCAAAAAAACAAAAAAAAAATCACAAGGCCAGAGACAAGAACATTCTGTGGACTGTTACAAAAATTCACATTTACTTTGTGATATATAAAGCTGTGAGAATGAAATGATCTGCTTATCATTCCAAACACAAGCTCATCAAATTCAATTAAGTTATGTCATAACTTCTTCTCGGACGGGTCGTTAATCTTCAATGGTTATGTAACACATGATGGCAGCAACAAAATGAACTCAAGTCTACAAGAAAGGGTTTATCTACCAAGTTTAAAAACAAGCCAACTACTGTGATCTGATTGGGAGATAGGTCATACAACAAAAGGGCCCAAAGCAACCTAGGAGTTCATTGGGGGTCAAGAAGTGGAAGCATGTAAATACCTAATAAAAGCTGAAAATGTTGCTTTCGTCAACTTTTTTGATGTTAAACCTGAAGTCGACAGCAATAAATAAAGACATTGACCTCATTGCGCCAATACATTGAAGTGAGTGAAATTCCAAAGTATTTTGAAATGACGTGCTAACAGTCACAAAGAGTTCAACTGCGTCTGCAGCAAGAAGGTAAACGGGATGAAAGGTCATCCCCGTGTTCCATGTGCCCTCGTTTCTCTGCTGAGCTTGACCCACATCGTTGCAAATCGCTGTGAATGGAATCTTAATCAGCACAAACCAATCGCTTTCATCATAGCTGCCAAATATCCATCTGCAAGGCCAAATAGATGACAGAAATTACAACTAATTAACTGATAACAAGACAAGTTATACATGTGAATACTGTACACAAATAGAACTACAAAGAGGCAAGCGTGACCAAGAAAAATAATCAGCTGTTATACAATGTGATAGCAATAAAAGCACATGACTATTGGTCATTTCCCATATTCTGGATGGAATTATTATTTTTTTTAATCAAACAGAGAACTTTGCCTACAATTGTTGATACGGACCATTTGTTTGCTGTGCACAAAAAAAACAAACAAACTTGTAAATAATCACATGAGAAGATCTTGCAAAATATATTGTATCAATTGATCATTTTCTGGAAATATACTGTCCAATACATACATACTCCCCCCATCAGTTAACCAAATACGGTGAAGTTTCTGTAATCATTTCACATCCATAGTAGTATTCCTTTTAAAACTAAACCCAAGTGCAATTTCTGGAGAAATTGCGCGGGAATGCTGAAAGCTGAATCCTATGATTTGAATGTACATGGAATGCTTATGAAGTAAATTGAGAGATAAATTATGAAATTATAACCTCCTGGTTACTGAACAATGCGCTTTACCAGCTGTGCCACCGAGCAGTATCAGACACCTGGTAATGGTGATTAGTTATATGTATGGAAGTGGGCGTGGAAAGTGACACTTAGAAATGGTTCAATGTCTTTCCCATTGAAAATGAATGGGGAAAAGTTGATATTGAATGTTAACTTGTACAAATACTGTAAGTAATGTAGAATCAGACGATATATACCTCGGGAGGCATGAATTTTTTAAGCTAGTTGAAATTTGAACAATGAAAATTGTTCAAATGCTTCAGCATTCCCACAATGAGGAATTTAGGATGCTACTCTAATGCGGAAAGTTGAGGCAGCACATGTTTAAGAATACGGCAAAACACTGTCCTTGTGTTGGATGTTCATGTTTACACACCCAAAACTTTTATCACACAGCACACAGGCGAGTTCCGTACTCAAGACTTATCAGATCCTCCTCGGTTTGCTGTGGTAGGTCGCCGTTATCAGTCACAACACATTTGAACATTTACTACACTCAAGTCTGCCTCTGGACATTTGGGCTTTCAACTACAGACTACGCTGCAGCTGTGATGTTGGCGGATATGAGCAAAACAGAAAATTGCAATCGTACAGAAGCCAAAATGTTAAAAGCCAAAAGAGGAATTTTTTTCCACCATAGCCAGGACCATTTTTGGAAGAATATGGCCTTATCCTAATTTCACTCATCTAATTTCACTGTCTACTACATAAAAAAAAAAAAAAAGTTTGATGTCTGAGAAGGGTGAAATGAGTTCACAAGTATTTATTTTTTATTCAAAGTGCAACTTTTAAACGATTTTAAAATGCACTGAACTTCGACAGCCAAAAACATGTCAGGAATGCTCAGACGAGCTGCAAAGTTGAATGTACTATTTATATCTTAATTGTCTTTAGTTTTAGTTTGTACATACTGTACCTGAAATAATAATAATAATAATAATAATAATAATAATGATAATAAGGCTGTAGTGTAAGCTAATGATGATTATTTACGATCAGCTGAAACTATTGAACCTTCAACCACCCCATGCACCACCACCCCAGGTAAAATTGTTTTGAGCCGCCACTGGTCCAGAGGCAAGTGACGTCATGGGAAAACCATTACACATTATGCAATATCATAGTATCTAGTGTCCACTATATAAGAATCCCGATGAGTCCTAACGCAGCCGGACAGTCAAGTACCCGGATGTTGGATCACATCCGCAGTAACAACGTTGTTCTAATTTTCACATCATCACAGTCGCCATACATTTTTTTTAATTATATTATTAATATGCCCAACTGTCAACCAAACACAAAACTATATCACGTCATCGTTTTTATAACTTTATATCAACATTGCTCAGCGCATAGCCTATAAACAGAAAAACATTAACATAACACTTACTGTGTGTATAGTTGTCGAGTTATCCACACAACTCCGTGGGTTCCCGACGTTGCTAATATGCTAAAAAAAAAAAATAATGCTCAAATTCTCACACTGCGAATGGCTCGTCCGACTTCGCTTCGAACACCGACCGTCAAACAGCCGCGCCGCATCTTCGCCCCGAAACACAACAACAACAACAACAACGTTCACCTTAACCGCCGCAACTGTCAACTGTCAAGCGAGCCAATAGTGACCCAGGACCTTCTCGCTTGGAGTGAAACACGGGAACTCCTCTTGTCTTGGCCCCCCGACACGAGTGAGGGAGTGGACAGTCGACGAGCGGTTTGTGATGTTTGTTATTGTGGCCAAGGGAGACCCCTGGTGGAGTTTTAGAACCATAACAGACTGACCTATAGGACGCTCAACAGCTTAATATTTTTTTTGCAAAATTTCATCTCAGCCACAAAAGTACAAAATAATGGGAAGAAAACACAACTACTAACGTAAGCATGTATGTACTACTCAAATTATTAAAAAAAATAAATAAATAGAGGTGGAATATTGAAAATATGAAACTGTAATGGCATTATTACATCGGTACATTGAAAATGTTTTCGAGTCAGGCAGCTGCAAGTTGGAACGACCAACATATGGCTTGGGCCCCATCTCGTGGCGATCTTTTTTTTTTTTTATATTTTATTTTTTATTTTTTTTTATTTTTTTAAAGTGCATTCCATTTACTAAGCTGCAAATCGTACAAAATGTAGGCGAGAAGCTAGAAAAAAAACAGGTTAGTAAGAGGAGATTAAAACTAGTGGTAAGTGAAAAAAAAATATGATACAAATGAGCCTATATGCATACAATTTTTATGAACACTGGTTTGGTGGGGACCCGGTTATTTATTTATTTATTTTTATTTATTGCTGGGCCCCAATCGACCCTAGAATGCATTATAAAAATGACAAATATTTTTCTTTCTTTATTTATTTATTTATAACTGGTGAGTATGTATTAAAATGGCTCATTAAAAAAAAGTTTCTCAATATTTATTTGTATAGTATGAAACATTTTATTAATATAATTTAAATTGGGATTAATTAAAGTATTTATTTGCTAGGGATTTAAATTTGTGTTGCACATAGGCTACATTTTATGTCAACTGGCCTTTATTTAAATAAAAAAAACAAAAAAAACATGGGCCGTCAGTAATAGACTACTTTCCTGGCAATGCAAATTAGTATTTTCAACGTGTTTCAATGCGTGTCAGGTGCCCTACAAAGGGTTAATCGGCTGCTGTATTAGTAAGTGCTTTGAGGAACTTGGCCGCGACTTGCTTAAGCGCATTTGACTGTTGCGCCACACGCACCCGCACATATGAACATATCAAGAAATATTCACGTCCTGTTCCTTTAAAAGCAACCAGCCCACGCCTCGAAAAAGCGGCTTGTTCCGGCTTGCATCTTTTTCTTTTTTTTCTTTTTTCTTTTTTTAATGTTCTCTCGCCACATTCAAACAGTGGCCAGGCGCTCGCGCCGTCGTTTTACTTTGACGTCCAACGCTCGGCGATAGGACGGCGTGCGCCATGCGAGGCCGCCTGCGAGCCACCGCGGCCGGCTGAGGAGCCTCCATCAGCGGCCATATGTGACGCCATCACCCGCTCCTCCGAGCCCGGCCGCGGGAAGGGGAGCCAGCGTTTACCACCTGAACCAAAGTGGAAGAACAACAACGCAGCAGCTTCAAGACCTCCTTTTCATCATTCTTCTGATTTTTTTTATTTTTTTTTATTTTTTTTGCCATCTTGATGGATGAGCGTGAGCACGTTTGTGCTGTGGAGGTGCGCGTGAGGTAAGCGACTTCTCCAGATGTGCTTTGATCGCGTTTCTCCTTCAACTTGACTTGCCCTCAACTTGTTTTGATAGCGCCGCGTTTGTTTAGTGTGAAATGAGTTGACTGCCAGCTCAGCGCTAAAACGTCTGCAACTGGTGCTGAAGGATGATGATGATGAGGAGGAGGAGGAGGCGGCAGGTGGTGCGTGGATGTTTATTTGGCTCCAACCGCTCATCAAGAAAAAAAAACACTAAACAGAAATCTCGGGTTGTGGTGATGGAGCAGGATTTCCCAACTTTTTACAGAAATAGGAAACATCCATCTAAACATTTTTCTAAACCTCTGACTGATTTTGGGGCAAGAACACCATGAATTGTCGCCGGTCAATTAGAGTACACAATTGCAACAAAACAAAACCTAAATTGCTATTATATGAGCATACTATATGCAAATTCAAGTCAGCATAGTTAAGGGAAATTGTGAAAGTGTCTCCTCCAAACATGACTAAATCACACCAAAGAATTAAATCTTTGTCTCATCAGACCACAGCATGTGGCAGGCTGTGATTAGTGGGATGCTGTAAGTAAGTTGTCTCATCAAGACTATTACACAACTTCTGTTTGCTCTCTTTGCTGCAGATGCAACTTGATTAAAAATACACGCTGTTGCTTTTCTGTGTAGTGGAGCAGCATGTGATCTGATACTGCCCCCGCACATTTGAAACCACACACATCAGGAATATATAATAAAAAAGCACACACACACAAGCTACACTCACCCAACCGTAATTTTAAACAAAAATACGTCTGTCGGTCTTGACTATAAACTAGACTAAGTGCAATTTCTGGAGAAATTGCGTGGGAATGCTGAAACGTGAATGCTAAGATTTTGAATGCATGTGGAATGGTTATGAAGTAAATTGAGAGATAAATTATGAAATCATGACCTCCTGGCAATTGACTTTACCAACTGTGCCACCGAGCAGTATCAGACACCTGGTAATGACTATAAGTGATAATTAGAAAAAGTTCAATGTCTATCCCATTGAAAATGAATGGGGAAAAGTTGACATTACAAGTTAAATGGTGCAAATACTGTATGTAATGTGGAATTAGACAATATATACCCCGGGAGGCGTGAATTTTTGAAGCTAGTTGAAATTTGAACAGTGTAAATTGGAAGTATTATGTGGGAGTACGCAGCAAAAAAAAAAGTGTGAAGAATAAAAATCACAATAACATATGTGGGAATGCTTCAGCATTCCCACAATTACTTACTGAACACTAATGTTTGAATATTTTGCATCCTGTGTAGCACGCATCGTCAGTTGAACGTTAACTTGTACTTTGCTGTGTACAGGTTGTACATTGTTGTAGTCAATCGGTGCCGAACCCTTTCTCCACAGACAATAACAAAGTTACTGACTTTCATGACAGAAATAGTTCTTTTTCTGGTTTGACTGGTCCGCAGCGGATCTGTTTTGTTCTGCTTTATGGTCTGTTTTATCACCTTTTGTTCATCATTCTTGGCACACGTGTATTACGCGCACACGCATAATGTTGTGGTGTTGAGCTCACTGTGGCGTGAGATGTCCTTTAACGTAAATTATCTTGATTACGTTTTGTGGTTCCTCAATTGGATTTAGCCATGAAAGGTTAAATGTTTAGATTTGTTGGGAATCTTAAACATTATGTTCATTTTTTTTTATGTAGTTTTTAAAAACATTTGAGTAATTTTAAATTGATTTTTTTTCTTTTTTTTTGTCACTTTTTTTTTATTTAAAAAATTGTTTTGGTGTACTGTCTTTTTTTTTTTTTTTTTTTTACGGTAATTGTTTTTAATTATTTTCCTTTCAATTTCCAGTTTTTAATTTTTTTTACATTTTGATTTAAAAAATAATTTGCATTTTGAGTTATTTTTTAATGTCAGATTATGTTTGTTTTGTTTGTTTGTTTTCTTTTAAAAGCATTAGGTCAATTTGATGGCATTTTCATTACCATAAAATTTTGGCTAATTGTAATTTTTTGTGGGTTTTTTGTTTTAATTTCATGTTATTTGTTTTTTTAAGTTATTTTTAATTTTTAGATTTGATGTTTTTGTAATATTGAATATTTCAAATGTGTATTGTAATGACTCAGCTGAGTCAATAAAGAATAGATCCCAAAACTGCAGGCTCGGAGGAGGAAAACTTCCTCGATTTATTATTTTTGAAAAACCGAAAGCACAAAGCTTGCGCGCAGGCAAGACAACGAAATCTTCAGCGGTGCCCCTGCACACAGGCGAGGGACACGGCAGTAACAAAAGACACTTGCAAAAGGCAAGGAAGAATTGGGAAACACAAAACTCCCGCAAAAGGCAGGGAACACGAATGTAACATAAAGCGCTTGCAACTGCAAGGAAAACTAACATAACCAAAATCGCTTGCAAACGGCAAGGAGAACTATCGTAACAAAAAACACTTGCTAACAGCAAGGACTAGAAAAATATAAATCACTTGCACCCGGCAAGGACGACACGAAATGTACACGGAATCAATCAACACGAGTATAACAACAAAAGGCGACGCGGAAATACACACGTGAATACAAGTAAACTAAAGACGACGGCAGATTCAAAAAACTTTACCAACAGGGAAACGCGGAGAACACTTGGACACGAAGATGAGCAAATAATAATCCGACGACGTGCTGTGTTCCTCGGAGTCCTTTTTAAAGCCTTGATTGTCAATGCGCTGCAGGTGCGGAGCTGGGGAACGCCCCCCTCGTTGCAGGCACTGGAACACACACACATACACAAGCACAACAGGCTGAGAACCGAACCATGACAGTACCCCCCCCTCAACGGACGCCCCTTGGCGGACCACCTGGTTTATCAGGATGAGCAGCGTAGAACGTGTCGAGCAGAGACGGGTCAAGGATCCAGGAGCGGGGGATCCACTGGCGCTCCTCAGGTCCATAGCCCTCCCAGTCGACCAGATACTGGAAGCCCCGGCCCCTGGGCCTCGAGTCCAAGATTTCCTTGACCGTGTAGACAGGGTCTCCATCAACCAACCGGGGAGGAGGCGGAGCTGGCGCAGGAGGATTCAGTGGACTGGGGGTCACAGGCTTAAGGAGGGAGACGTGGAACACCGGATGCACCTTCAGGGAAGAGGGTAGTCGGAGCTTCGCCGTGACAGGGTTGATCATAGAAAGAATCTCGAAAGGTCCCACGAAGCTCGGACCCAATTTCTTGGCGCTGCCCGCCAGCCGCATATCCCGGGACGAAAGCCAAACCTTGTCCCCTGGCTGGTAGGCTGGCTCCGGCCGCCGCCGGCGATCCGCTATCTCCTTGTTGCGGACCGCCGTGCGGGACAACGCTGCTCGTGTTTCCCGCCACACCTTGTGGGCCCGACGTAGGTGCTGCTGGATCGTGGGCAGTTCAATGGGTCCCTCTTGAGACGGGAACAGAGGTGGCTGATACCCGTAGGCCGCCATAAACGGCGAGCGTCCAGTCGCTGACGATGGCAGGGTGTTGGTGGCGTACTCGATCCAAGGCAGGTGCGTAGCCCAGGATTCAGGGTTGTGCAGGCAGACGCATCGGAGGGCGGCTTCCAGGTCCTGATTGGCCCTCTCTGTTTGGCCGTTTGTTTGAGGATGATATCCTGAAGACAAGCTCGCTGTGGCTCCCAGCAGCTTACAGAATTTTTTCCAGACCTGGGAAATGAACTGTGGACCACGGTCTGAGACCAAGTCTACGGGTATTCCGTGGAGCCTAAATACGTGACGGGTGAGGAGTTGCGCCGTTTCCCAGGAGGACGGCAGCTTGGAGAGAGCTACAAAATGAGTCATCTTGGAGAACCGGTCAATCACCGTCATGATCACCGTGTTACGCCTCGACCTAGGGAGGCCAGTGATGAAGTCCAGGGAGATGTGGGACCACGGCCGCGACGGGATGGGCAGCGGCCGTAGTAGACCCGCCGGAGGCTGGTGTGAGGATTTGCCGCATGCACAAGCGGTGCAGGCCTTGACGAACTCGACAATGTCTTTCTTCATTTCCGGCCACCAGAATCGCTGACTGACGAGGGCAAGAGTCCTGTTAATTCCCGGATGACATGCCACTCGTGAGCTGTGACCCCACTGCAGGACTTCCGCCCGCAACGGGTCAGGAACAAATAGTCTCTCGGCCGGGCACTCCCCAGGAACAGTGATTCCCTCCAGAGCCTCCATGACCCTTTCTTCGACCTCCCAGCGCAGCGCGCCCACAAAGCAACGTTCTGGCAGGATCGGTTCTGTCCCGGCCTCAGGAGTTGCAGCATCATGCATTCGGGACAGAGCGTCAGACTTCTGGTTCCGGGACCCCGGGCGATAGTTCACGACAAAGTTGAATCGTGTGAAAAGCAATGCCCAGCGTGCCTGCCGTGAGTTGAGTCTCTTGGCGGCCCGGAGGTACGCCAGGTTCTTGTGATCAGTCAGAACCTCAAATGGCTCCTTGGCGCCCTCCAGCCAGTGTCGCCATTCCTGTAGCGCCAGGACAATTGCCAACAGCTCCCGGTTCCCGACGTCGTAGTTGGCCTCAGCGGGGCTCAGTCGCCTGGAGAAGAAGGCACAGGGGTGGAGCTTCCCGTCTTCTGGCGACCGCTGGGACAGGACCGCCCCCACTCCTGAATCCGACGCGTCAACCTCGACCACAAAAGCAACATCGGTATTAGGGTGGATCAGTACAGGTGGGTTGACAAACAATTGTTTAACAACATGGAACGCCTCTTCGGCACTAGGTGTCCATCTAAACGGGACTTTACTCGAAGTCAACTTGGTCAGTGGGGCTGCCCGTAAACTATAATTCCTAATAAATCGCCGATAGAAATTGGCGAAGCCCAAAAAACGTTGCAGCTGTTTCCGTGTTTTGGGGCTCGGCCAATCGACCACGGCCTGGGTCTTGACCGGATCCGCTCGAAGTTGCCCTCCCTCGATGATAAAGCCCAGGAACTGAACCGACTTAGAGTGGAATTCACATTTCTCTGCCTTGACGTAAAGTCGGTTCTCCAAAAGACGCTGGAGAACCAGGCGAACATGTTGCCGGTGCTCGTGCTCGTCGCGCGAAAAGATTAAAATGTCGTCTAAATAGACAAAACAAAAAACATTCAACATGTCCCGGAGGACATCATTTATCAAACACTGGAACACCGCTGGCGCATTCGTTAAACCGAAAGGCATGACGCAATATTCGAAGTGACCAAGGGAAGTTTTGAATGCGGTCTTCCATTCATCTCCTTCTCGTATACGAATCAAATGGTACGCACTTCGCAAATCTAATTTGGAAAAGATTCTGGCGGATTGTAACGGAGCGAAGGCAGAGTCCAACAGCGGAAGCGGGTATTTATTCTTGACGGTAATATCATTCAATCCCCGATAATCTACACAGGGACGAAGGGACTTATCCTTCTTCTCAATAAAGAAGAACCCCGCCCCCACGGGTGATTTAGACGGACGGATCTGACCGTTAGCCAGCGAACTCGAAATATATTCCCGGAGGGCTTCTTGTTCAGGCTGGGATACCTGGTACAAGCGTGAACTCGGTAGTGGCGCATTGGAAATCAGATCAATCGCACAATCGTATGGTCTGTGGGGAGGCAACGCCTGGGCACGGTCCTTGCTAAACACCTTTCCCAAATCATGATACTCTTCCGGGACCTGATCGAGGCAAATCGCTTCGGGAGCAGGAGATACGGGAACGGTGGAAGTCCCATCTGCCGACCTCAAGCAGTGGGCGTGGCAGAAGGGACTCCAGTTCTCCAACGCGGGCTTCTCCCAATTGATATCGGGGTTATGCGTCTTTAGCCACGGAAGCCCCAATACTAGGGGCGCAGCACGGGATGGCATAACGAAAAAACTCCTTCTCTCCACGTGATTCCCCGAAAGCCTCAAGGTAAGTGGACCAGTAACATGTCGGACCTGCGCTAATAACCGCCCATCGAGGTCGAAAACCTCCTTAACTTTCTCTAACGGTTCCACCGGGCTCCCCAACGCCTCTACTACACACGGGTCGACGAAGCAATCATCGGCCCCCGAATCTATGAGTGCCCTAACTTTAAGATTCATTCCGCCGTCGGACAACTCCCCCGATAACTCTAACCGTCGAATATTACAGCTAGACCTACTCGAAGGACTTGGTTCGGTTCCCCCCGGTTGGTGCTTACCCTGATCCGAGTCCATTCCAGACTCCTGGGTCTCCTTGGCCCGTCCCCCCAGTCGGGTGGTCGGTCGCGTTCGACGTTGTGGTTTCGCCGGGCAGGACGCCACCCGGTGCCCTGGTTGACCGCAGTAGAGACAGGCTCCAGTGAGCCATCGACGGCGGCGCTCCTCAGGATGCAGGCGTCCACCTCCGACCTGCATGGGCTCCCCTATGTCCGCTGGGGCCCCCGGAAGAGAACGTACTTCCGCGTCGTCGATGCAGGTGAGTCCCGTCAGGCGACGGTTGGCGGATGGCTCTTGCCGCTCACAGGCACGCTCCCGGTGCCGTTCACGTAAGCGGTTGTCCAACCGGATGGTGAGCTCAATAAGTCCTTCGAGGGAGTTCGTATCGTCGCGGACCGCCAGTTCATCCTTCAGTACCGTATTCAAACCACGACGAAAAATACTTCGCAAGGCACAATCAGCAAATCCGCTTTCCGCGGCCAGAATACGAAACGCGATCGAGTAGTCAGCGACAGATCTTTCTCCTTGCGCTAAATCCAACAACCGACCTCCGGCCTCCTTCCCCTTGACTGGATGATCGAACACACGTTGAAACTCAGAAACAAAAATCGGGAAGGAGGATCGGAGGTCTGGTCGTGAGTTGCTCACCACCATCGCCCATGTAGCGGCTTGACCAGACAGGAGGCTCATAATAAAAGCAATCTTAGACTGATCACGAGCGTAGGTGTACGGTTGCTGGTCGAAAATAAGTGAACATTGATGCAAGAACTGACTGCAACCACCCGGCTGTCCGTCGTAGCGCGACGGGTGGGGCAAAACGGGCTCCCTTGGAGCTGCGGGGGAAGCCAACGTGGCTGTGTCCGTTCGCGGGAGTTCCGGACCCAGCAATCCGCGGAAACCGAGCTGCTCGAGCCTCGCGAACATTTCCTCACACCGGTGAGCAAGCCTGCCTACCCCCTCTTGGAGTCCCACCAAGGAGGTTTCAGTTTGCTCCACCCTTTGCTCCTGACTGGCCAACGCCCGTCTCACCTTCTCCGAGTCTGCGGGATCCATGGTGGTCGGATTATTCTGTAATGACTCAGCTGAGTCAATAAAGAATAGATCCCAAAACTGCAGGCTCGGAGGAGGAAAACTTCCTCGATTTATTATTTTTGAAAAACCGAAAGCACAAAGCTTGCGCGCAGGCAAGACAACGAAATCTTCAGCGGTGCCCCTGCACACAGGCGAGGGACACGGCAGTAACAAAAGACACTTGCAAAAGGCAAGGAAGAATTGGGAAACACAAAACTCCCGCAAAAGGCAGGGAACACGAATGTAACATAAAGCGCTTGCAACTGCAAGGAAAACTAACATAACCAAAATCGCTTGCAAACGGCAAGGAGAACTATCGTAACAAAAAACACTTGCTAACAGCAAGGACTAGAAAAATATAAATCACTTGCACCCGGCAAGGACGACACGAAATGTACACGGAATCAATCAACACGAGTATAACAACAAAAGGCGACGCGGAAATACACACGTGAATACAAGTAAACTAAAGACGACGGCAGATTCAAAAAACTTTACCAACAGGGAAACGCGGAGAACACTTGGACACGAAGATGAGCAAATAATAATCCGACGACGTGCTGTGTTCCTCGGAGTCCTTTTTAAAGCCTTGATTGTCAATGCGCTGCAGGTGCGGAGCTGGGGAACGCCCCCCTCGTTGCAGGCACTGGAACACACACACATACACAAGCACAACAGGCTGAGAACCGAACCATGACATGTATATCGTATCTATAAAAATTCAACATCATTTATCATTTATTTTATTATTTTTTGTGATTTATTTTTTATTATAATTTTAACTGGAATTCTGACTCATTTTAAATGTTTGATTTCTAAAAAAATTTAAAATTATTTTTGCTTTTTTATTTGAGGAATTTGAAAGTTTTACATTTTTTTTGCAATACTGAATATTTGTTTTTCACTTGAGTCATTTTTAAATTGTTTTTTGCTGTTTGTTTTTGTCATTTTTTGTTTTAAAATATTTTGTTATTTTGAGTAAATTTCTATTTTTAACTTAAACTTAACTTCCTTAAAACAAAATGTTGTTTTAAAAAATAAAATAAAATAAAAAAAATAAAATAAAAAAAAATTGAGTTGTTTTGATTCTGAAATTACTCAAAATACTTGAGTAATTTTGATTTTTATTTTTTATTTTTTTAATTCATCCTAATCATGACCCCTCAATCATCTGAGGTGTTTGCCATTCATTTATTTCGACATGCCATCAAATACAGTTTCAAGTCCTCCGGATGGCTCTGTCAAATTTGTGTTGTTTGTGGCCCATACTGCAGTTATGATAATAATGCCGTAATGTTTGCTTGTGTGGGCGAGCTTGCAACAGAACGCCTGCTCGTTGTGTCTTATTTTACTTTGATTTTCTGTTAGCCTGTGTTCAAAGGTTTATCTGAGTTATAGTCAGTCAGGAGAGTGGAGTGAGTCGAGTTCACCTTCCACGCCGTGCTTTATCGTGGAATTTTAAGCGATTGTTTTTGTTCTTCAATGGATTTTTACAGGATGCAGTTTTTCTGTGTGAGTGATCGAGACTTGGTTTAAATGAATAATTTAAAAGAGGAGTAAAACTGGAGGGCAAAAAAGTTGATCTGTTTTCACACTGTTGAGTCTGGAACCTGTCCAGCACAATAAACGGGGGTTCCCTGTACTTGTTTCCTGGCACCACCAATCATGCCGATGACAAAGTGAGAAACAAATAAGAACAGCCAAGTTTTATTACAGAAGCTACAAATAATGTGGGCCAACTTGCTATGTGGTAAAAATGATCCGCAAGTGATAAAAACATTCCACAAAAAAAAACAAAAAAAACAATCGCTCTCTATTCTTCTCTACTGGAGGAAACTCCAAAAAACCCAACCCCCGCCACATTCATATTTTAACCTTGAATATATATATATATATATATATATATATATTAGAGGTGTCAAAATTAGTGCATTAATTTTGAGTTAATTTAAAGTTCCTTTAATGCCACAATTTTTTTTTAACGCACGTTTAATGACCGCCCCTGACTTGGAAAGTAATAATTTCACTCAACGCAGCAGAGACATCCAGTCAAAATTTAGCAGTAATGCATTTATTAATAATGCATATATTTGGGGAGACTGGGTCAAGTTGTATTTTTGCAATTAAAAAAAAATAAATGCAGAATTTCACAAGTTACTTCATGTTAAAGATTAGATTGCTATTATTATGAAAAGAAAAATTTACTGAACTGTCCCCAATATCTTAAAAAATGCAATCATGCCGTCTAGTGGCAGAAAAATGACCAACACAAATCAATATCACATTTTTTTGTCAGTACATCTTTTTAATTTTAACTCAAGTTTATGAATTATGAAATGTATCGATGACTAAAAGATGCAGCCATATTTCTTAGTTTACCATTTTTTTCTGTTTTTGTTAGAGTATGAAATATTTTCTTGCTTATTAAGAACAGAAATAAAAGTTGCGATTAATCGTGAGTTAACTATTGAAGTCATGCGATTAATTACGATTAAAAATTTTAATCGCCTGACACCCCTAATATATATATATATATATATATATATATATATATATATATATATATATATATATATATATATATATATATATATATATATATATATCCAATGCATTTCTACTTCAATGGGCATGTCAAAAATTGTGAATTTTTGCTGTTCGTGGGGTGTGGGCCAGTCAACGCTCGAATTTGAAGTTGTAATATCACTATTCACCACTAGATGGCAGTAATGGCTAAGTTGCACTTGCACTGGGTCTTATCCTACACAATCTTAGACCGACCTGATGATTATTTGTCAATTTGGAACGACATGTAGGGAATTGTATTGTGAAAATTTTTATTTAATCAGTTTAGAAGGGTCCAATATACTCTATGCAGGGTCTTGATTTGAACACGCCTAGTTTTTATTTCTCTCGACATAGTTCTTTGTGTCTGAGCATTTCAAAGCCATCAAACAAAATGCCGAAGCCTCATGACCTCAAACAACAATTTTCAGTATTAAGTAAGAAAATCTGTGGGTTGGGGAGATGTTGAATGAATACAAAAAAATCTACAGAAGTAGAGTAATGACTTGCCATCACTGCCTATACATGTGTACAATAGTGATTGTGCTATGAGGGAAGTGTGTAAGCTGAGACACAAAAACAGGATATAGCAGTTGTCCAAAGCAGGAACAGGTGGCTGTCGTGTTATGTTCCCCCGGCAAGTGGCTTCGCTCCACCACTCCCCCGCTCCTTAAACTCACACCCCCGGGGGCTCCTTTCGCCACAAGCGCGTGACCAAACGCTTCCTTGGACGGTGCTCTTTTCGAGGGGAAGGTGGGGTGCGCTTATGGCGGTTAAATTTGGGGCGCTTCACTGACGGAAACATGAGGTGGGAACACGGCTCAAGGCTGTCCAGGCGAACTGGCGCAGCACAGAGACCCTGGAAGGTGCGTAAATATAATATATGACTAAGAACTCAAATTGATATCTCTATTATTTTTTTTTATACATCTTAAGTGCTTTGAGAGAGTAAATATGTCGGTGTAATATGCAATGAAGCATGTCTATTGGACCTTATGCTCATAATTTAAACAGCTGGCAAAAATACCCATATTCAGACATAATTGTGTAAAAAAACAAAAGTCCTGTACAGTCTGAAATGTACGTTTTGATAACTTTGATGCAATTTAAATTTTGAGACTGAACTGACAACAAGTCCTGCATGAGCCCTTGGATTTGTTTTACAGTTTTGTATCTTTGCTAACAGCTAGCTAAGAACAACTGAAGACTACACTTTACCTCTACTTTTTTTTCAGATTAGTAAAAAAAAACATTTAATGGAAGATGATGCTGGAATTTAGGTTGGCACAAAATAATATCTTACGTCTTGGAATCTTCCTCTTTTATCTAAAAATTTTGCTCACTCAAAATCTAGCATGCGTAATTTGGAGATTAGCATCACAAGTGTGATTGGCTTGAAATTTCACGCACAAGTAACCGGGACACTACAATTTCGCTGAAAATCAGATACAATAAATTGTCATGTCGAACTATTTATAACAAATTTGATCACTAGTCAATCCGGTGATCGTTGGTTGTGTTATTACTTAAGCTAATGCTAAATGCTATCAGTTCAAGAGTGCAAAACAAGTCAATGTGTTCAACATTTTGCAACCTGTTTTGCTCGTAGCTGCTAGTGAGGCCATAATAATGTTAATATTGTGATATCGTGATATATGTTTAAATTACCACAATATCAGCAGCACATTTGTTAAAAAGGTGAGGTTGTACTCTATTTGAGTAGTTTTAGCACCCTCTCGTGGTTACTTTTTTAGTACTGTTTCATGTTAGTTTCAGCTACTGCGGCGGTTATCTCATATAAATTAGTCATACCAGCAAATATATGATTTTTTTTTTGTATTATCGTGAGTTTTTTTTTTTTTTTTTTTATGTCACCAAATTCCCCATAATATCGTGATAATTCTCCAAAGCTCCATGTGAAATCATCTTAACACACCCTACACCACAGGGTAATCGGTCAGGGTGAACATTTGGAGACATTTGATAATCAGGTCTTTGCTCAGAAAGGATGAATCAGGTTCAAATCCATTTAATAGAGAAGAATAACAATAAATAAATTAAATGAAAAATTGAAAATATACAACAGGAAAATGCAACCATCCAACAAAATTCTAAAATGTGTAACTATTTTATTTTATTATTATTATTATTTTTAACTAAATGCAAAACAAAACAAAACAAAGAGTTAAACACCAAAGAGAATCTGTGGATATTCAGCTTCTCTTTGATGCCTTTTGTAGTCTTTAAAGACCAAGTATACTTTGCAAGTCCCTCTGGGTGTGGACTTTAAAGACTAGTATCCACTAAACGCCGTTTTGTTTTTCCCCCTCAAGTCTTTTCCAGCACTGGCCTGCCGCAACTCGTTGAGATGCATTCGGCCTGAGCCCGACGGCGTCTCGTCCCCGCAGCCGGCATGCCGGTGCAGGCCGCCCAATGGACGGACTTCCTGTCCTGCCCCATCTGCTACAACGAGTTCAACGGCAGCGGCCAGCAGCCCGTCAGCCTGGGCTGCTCGCACACGGTGTGCCGCACCTGCCTGCACAAGCTGCACCGCAAAGCCTGCCCCTTCGACCAGACGCCCATCGGCACGGATATCGACCTGCTGCCCGTCAACTGTGCCCTGCTGCAGCTGGTCGGGGCTCAGGTAAAAGGAAACTGAACATTTTGGAATGTGATTATTGTGAGGAAGCAACTGTGAGGTTGCTGTGGCGCTACTCGAATTCCAGTGCTTGAATTTGTCGCGTTTACTTGATTAAGAGTCCTGTTATCCGTTCATCCATTTAGCCGTTACCATGGCCGTTTTTAGCCTATTTTGGGGGGTGCCCAAGCACCCTTAACTCATTCACTGCCAATGACAACTATAGACGTCAAAAATCCAAGCAAACAGCCAGTGTTAATTTTGATAAAAAAAATAAATAAAATAAAATAAAATTAAATTAAAATTTTAATTAAAAAAAAGAAATTTCAATTTAGTTTTAGTTATAGTCTTCTGACTAAATATAATTAAAGCCTTAGTCATAACTTAGTCACCTGATTGTATTTTAGTTTTAATCCAACTTTAGTCGACAAAAATAAGGAGCAATTTTAGTCGACTAAATTGACTTCTGGAGGTCGAGACCCAGTTTGTGGTCTCAGTAAGACCAATACCGACCACTATGCACGATGGTAGCACTGAGCAATGAAATTGTTGTCATTGTTATTATTAATAACAATGGGGATTAATAAATATGAATGAAAACAATGAATAACTACAACTAAATTCAAATTTCTTGTCAAAATTTGCACTGGCTGTTTGCTTGGATTTTTGACGTCTATAGTCGTCATTGGCAGTGAATGAGTTAAATTTGAATCCCCGCCTCCCTTAATTTCAAAAGATATTTTGAATTTTTAACAACAAAATTACCGCAGAAAATGTTTAGTTCCAACCAATCTCTCTCTCTCTCTCTCTCTCTCTCTCTCTCTCTCTCTCTCTCTCTCTCTCTCTCTCTCTCTCTCTCTCTCTCTCTCTCTCTCTCCCTCTCTCTCTCCTCTCTGCGTCATCAGCCAGAGAGCGATGTGCACCGTGCCATGCACTGCTGTCATGATCCCGTGATCGAGGTTGCGTCAGGTTTATACATGCTTTCCAAAAACGTTATTTGCAAACTCCGTGTGGCTATTTGCGCTGTATATCAATGAGTCTCATTTGCATTGGGGTGGGCATATTCTGCGTCAAATGTATGCAAATTACCTAATTTACATACGCGCAAATAACACCGACGCACCGTGGCGCAATCTGGTTGGCAGGCACTTAGTGACGGATTTCCCCATCTGCCCGTCTTTAGTGAATTAAGCGCTCCCGGATTGCTCCATTTTACCGGTTAGCACCGTGCAAAGGCGACGCAAACCTTTAGTGAATAGGCCCCTAAGTGTTCTTGAAGTTGGTCGAAAAGTGAGACTAAATTTAAAAATGGCTGATCAAATCAACACTAGTTGCAGCTAATCTGCGATTTATGACAACAAGCGCAGTAGAAAGTGAATGAATTGGACAAAAATTGTGTCTTGTGTCTTTTAGGTACCAGACGTGCAGCCAGTCAGCCTGAGCAGTGCGACAGATGTTGGACACTATGAGGCCTGCAGGGTGTGTGTGGAAGAGCTGGCGCTATACCTCAAACCAATTAGCGGCACTAAAGGTATGATTATTGCGTCATAAATGACAATTTCTGATGTTCAAACCAAATTATGTCGAATAAAATGAAGTTTTATGAGCCAAATTTGGGACGGCGCAGCAGTTAGAAGACTTTCAAAATGAATCCACACAACAGCAATCTGTTTACAAGATGGCATCCGTCAAATTTAGTATATCTAATATTGAAGTTGCCGCCCGCTTGCAGGCGCGGCGCCGCCGAGTCCGAGCGCGCTCAGCCGGCCCATGCAGAGGAAGCTGGTGACGCTCGTCAACTGCCAGCTGGTGGAGGAGGAGGGCCGGGTGCGGGCCGTCCGCGCGGGCCGCTCGCTGGGGGAGCGGACGGTCACCGAGCTCATCCTGCAGCACCAGAACCCCCAGCAGCTGTCCGCCAACCTCTGGGCTGCGGTGAGGGCGCGGGGATGCCAATTTCTGGGGCCGGGTGAGTGGACGTCGTCGTTAAACAAATCGTTAAACAAAATGATCGTTCAAATGTTGTATATGTGAGCTTCACAATGTTTGAACAAATGATGTAGTAATGAGCGTCCGCTAGCTTAATGCTAACATAAAATGCAAACCCTCATAGATGGGCTAAGGGATATTAGCATCAACATTATAGTTTTTTAAAATAGCACATAGGCTACAAACATAGCATACAACTATTAACTCATTCACTCCCAGCCATTTTCACAGAAGTAGTCCCGTTCGCTCCCAGCTGTTTTACTGGATTTTGACTGATTTTGCAAGGCCCACAGAATATTGTGTTCAATTGCTATAAAAGCATGGAACCTATCAAAATAAAGATTAAAGTCTATTCTTTCATCAGGAAAAAAAAGTATGTTTCTGTTTCCATTTTGCAGCAATTAGCATTAGAAGAGAGCTAAGTTTCATCAGTTTTCACAAATCTATTTAAAATTGTGAATAATTGAGCTTTTTTTCAACATGGCCCTGGTTGATCTCATTTGCTCTGCTGCCACCTGCTGGCCGTTTGTGTAATAACTACAATTTCTGCAACTGTTCTTTGCAGTTGAGAGGCTGAATCAAAGACTTCCGTATGCTTTAGCATAAAAAAAACAAAAAAACGTATAAATACGTCTTTGGGACACTTAGAACATAAAAAAAACAAAACGTATTTGCACGTTATTGGGAGCAAATGAGTTAATGGAGTTAGTTCTTCTTCTTCTTCTTCTTCTTCTTCTTCTATCTATTTTGTATGTCTCCGACGAGAATGTGTTGCAACATGCTCAACTTGTTCTCACTAAATCATTCTCCCCTTCAGCCATGCAGGAAGATGCTCTGAAGCTTGTGCTGTTGGCTCTGGAGGACGGTTCGGCACTGTCCAGGAAGGTGTTGGTGTTGTTTGTCGTGCAAAAGTTGGAGGGGCGCTTCCCTCAGGCTTCCAAAACCAGCATAGGTCATGTGGTGCAGCTCCTCTACAGGGCCTCCTGCTTCAAGGTACAGTGTACCGTTTTGAAGGTCCTCCAAGGCAAGGGCCATACTAAACTACAATAAATAAAATATTATGCAATGGAACAAAGGTATATTATTTCATATGATGCAAATTTGTGGGTTAAATATTATTGGGCTTTTTACAGCGGCTATTCTGAGGTTTATTTCATGAATTTTATGTTAGTCAGAAGCTGCCATAGTCATAGTCCATAGTGTTTAACTTAATTAACATGTAACATTTGTTAACCTGCACAAAAATTCTTCATCTCGTTCAGAATATTTATGGAACAAACAATTAGTCTAATCTCCCGAATAAAATATTATATTTTCACAATAAAAATTTCCAAATGAAGAGATAGTTCACATGTTCTATTTTACGTAAAAGGATTAGGGCCAGTGAAGAGAGGGGGGGAAAAAAGTTTGGCAGGATTCTCACTTTATTCTCAGAATTCTGACTTTAATCTCAGAATTCTCACTTTAAAGTCAGAATTTTGACTTTATTAGTGCTACTGTTATTCTCACTTTAAAGTGAGAATTCTGACTTTATTCTCAGAATTTTCACTTTAAGGTCAGAATTCTGAGAAAGTGAGAGTTCTCACTTTAAAGTCAGAATTCTCACTTTAAAGTCAAAATTCAGATGTTAAGAATTCTGATTTTAAAGTGAGATTAAATATTCTCACTTTAAAGTCAGAAGTGAGGATTCTTAATCTCACTTCTGACTTTAAAATCAGAATTGAGATTAAATATTCTCACATTAATGTAATCTAACTTCTGACTTTAAAGTGAGAATTCTTAATCTCAGAATTCTGACTTTAAAGTGAGAATTCTGAGAATAAAGTGAGAATCTTGCCAAACCTTTTTTTTCCTCTCTTCACTGGTCCTAATCCTCTTCTGTATACTTTTTTTTTTTTTTTTTTACAGATTTAAACAATGCCAACTCCAAGTCTCCCATTCTCATTCTCTATTTAGAGTACTTTACTTATTCTGCCCGTTTTCCACTGCAAAGTATGATTTTAATTTCAGTTGGAGTTTTAAAATGGTACTGCTGGAATATGCAAAAAAAATCAGGGGACCAAGCCACACACCAGAGACATGAATGTATTTACATCTCTGCATGTGGCTGTTGGTTTCAAATTTTATACCAGCCAAAACTGTCCAGTGTGGTAAAGTGGACAGTGGGTGGCATAAAACGGAAGCATCTGCGGTTAATAAGGCAAAGCAACAGCGTACATCAATGCATGTTTGATAACGCGCCCCTTCGTAACCTCGAAAACGTCACAAACAGAGCACCCCCGGTAGATGCAAAAGTCAAGTAACTAATCCGCGCGTGTATTTCTGTGCCTGTCACCCGATGATGCGCATCGCTGGCAGGGCACAAATGCCAACTATTTCCTGGTGATGTAACAGCATTCTATATTTGCGTCCCGTCGCGCCCGGCCTTGCAGGACAGATGCGGGATATAGAAGCGGGTCAGAATGAGGTGGCAGAGTTCAGACACCAGACGATGACGACTTGCTGTCATGCTGAGCTCATTTGATTGGTGTGATGACTAATGATGATTACTCATAGGGCAGATTCTGAGAAAGGGAGACTCCCTTTTCTTGATCTGAATTTGAGTTGCATGTCTGAAGATTCATCACGCCGCCAAATCGTACGGTACAGTAAACTCCCAATACTAGTGGGAGATTTAGACCAGGCCAGGATGCAAATAGCGAAAATCTGGTTATTATTATTATTAAATGTATTATTGCTAAATTTTGATGTGGACATGTCTGCTGCGTTGCGACTGGAATTCCGCTAGTACAGGCTTTCCAAGTAAGTCGGTCATTAATAGCAGGTAAAAAGAATAGCTTATACAGATATTCATTGAGAAGAAATTACTGTAAAATAATACTGTTAATTATTGTGAAATGCTTATAAATTTTTTTTTTTTTTTTTTGTAATTTGTAATAATCATCCAGGTGACCAAGCGGGATGAAGACTCGTCGCTGATGCAGCTGAAGGAGGAATTCCGCACATACGAGGCCCTCAGGAGAGAACACGACGCCCAGATCGTGCACATCGCCATGGAAGCCGGCCTCCGCATTTCGCCCGAGCAGTGGTCCTCTCTGTTGTATGGGGACCTGGTGCACAAGTCGCACATGCAGTCCATCATTGACAAGGTCTCATTCATTAGACTCACGAGTCACCGCTGAAAAAAAAAAAACTAGAATTAGGTGTTCCCTCGTTTGTCGCGGGTGTTACGTTCCAAAAACTACTACTGTATTTGTTTTTTTTTCGTTTTGTTATGATTTTTACTTTATTATAAATGCTTGTTCGTTCATCATATGTTCTTTTTCATTTACATTCATTTTTTTCCATTAAAAGTAGATTTTTTTTAATTTAGTTATTATTCACATCCAGCACATATTTGTATTTATTTATTATATATGGGGGTTTTTTCAATTTGGTATGATTTTTAGTTTATTATGAATGCTTTTTCATTCATCATTTATGTTTTTTTTTTTTTATTTACAGTCACGCTATCAAAACAAGTTGAGGGCAAGTCAAGTTGAAGGAGAAACGCGATCAAAGCACATCTGGAGAAGTTTTTCCCCATTTTTTAAAAATGTACTTATGCAGCACAGTATATTTTTTTCATTTATTATGTTGTTTTTTTTCAATTTGGCATGATTTATAGTTTATTATTAATTCTTTTCCATTTATCATTTATGTTTTTTATTCATTTACAATCATTTTTTTCCATTATTAAAAGTATGTTTTTCATTTATTTATTATACAGCACAGTATATATTTTATTCATTTATTATATCTATTTTTTCATTTTGGTATGATTTTTAGTTTATTATGAATGCTTTTTCATTCATCATTTATGTATTTTTTTTCATTTACAGTCTTTTTTTTCCAGTTTACTTATTATACAGCACAGTATATATTTTCTATCTCCGGTATGCAACGTTGTGGAGCGACGGGACATACGCCGGTGGAAAGGTCTCGTCGAGACGAATCCACGAATGTCCATATGTCCCCGGTCGGACGGAGGCTTCGAGAGATACGGCCGCGCAAAGACCAAAAAAAAAATCTAAAAAGCACGCTGTAAAAATGTAAAAAGTCTGCAAAACAGCGAGGCCGCGAAAGATGAACCCGCAATAAACAAGTGAACACTGTACTTAAACAAATTCTCATTAAAATTCCATTTTAATAAATACATTTTAATGCTGATGTTAGCATTCATTACTGTGTAGTTGCAGTCTCCAGAGTCGTTTGCAAAGAGTGTCCAGGAGCTGACCATCGTCCTGCAGAGGACAGGAGACCCGGCCAACCTCACCAGCCTCGGAGCTCACCTCGAGCTGCTCGCCAACATAGACCACAACGCAGGTACGGTCACTCGCTTTTTAGAAACGAGATTTGTGTGATGCACTCTAATGATGATTACTCATAGGGCAGATTTTGAGAAAGGGAGGCTCCCCTTTTGCTGATCTGAATTTGAGTTGAGATATCTGAAGATGCCTCACGCGGCCACACAAAAACATTGCTCACAAAGGAATCTCTGTCGACAACAGCCATGGCTCACTGTGATGAGTTACAGCTACTCTATGCCTGTCTCAAAAAGAAACTCTTGTAGTATTGCAAAGTAATAATTTATTTGTATGCATAGATGATGCGGTACCATCCTGGGAGGAGCTCGAAAATGTGATGTTGGCAGTAAAGTTGGTGGTTCATGGCCTGGTAGAATTCATCCAAAACTTCAGCAAGAAGAGCCATGAGACCCCACAGGTAGTCACTTCATTATGCCACATGCAGATTCCGGTCTTTGATTGATTATGCACCTGTTGTTTGTGTCTGAATGTGTCTGCAGCCTCAGGTGAACAGCAAGTATAAGACCAGCATGTGCAGAGATCTTCGTCATCAGGGAGGTTGTCCGAGAGGAAGCAACTGCACGTTTGCACACACGCAGGATGAACTGGAGAAGTGAGTGTCCACGTCAAAATTGAGCAGTAATAAATTGAGTAATAATGCATATATTTTTGGACACTGAGGTCAAGTTGTATTTTGGAATTTTAAAAATGTGCAGAATTTCACAAGTTACTTAATGTTAAAGATTAGGTAGCTCTTAATTAAAAAAAAAATAAAAATGCACTGAGCTGTAACCAACATCTTACAAATACAATGATGCCATCTAGTGGCAGAAAAATGTAATGCATGCAATGCTCCTCTAGGGGGGCACGGTGTGGGATATGGAAGAAAAAAACATTTTTATTCCATTTTTATTGCACCCATTTTTATTTTTCTGCGTAACCAGATTAGCCTTCCTAGGCAGGTGCCAATGAAGATATTTTTTTGGGGTCTGGGCGACTCTCAATCGTCTGTCTGCCTTGATTGTCTCTGTGTCGCACGAGATTCTAAATTTCTAAATAGTCGAATTTGTTGTCAATTCCCGCCGAATCCAAGTTGGCATCCTTTTCGTATCCAGCCTGAATCTGGCTTGCAGATTATCAAAAGTGCTGCGTGTGAGAGACCCGTTGATCAGTTCCATGATTTTTTAAATAATTTGATGTATGTATTTATTTATTTATTTACAGATTTCGTCTGAGGAACAAAAAGAGCGGAAGTGGTAGTCGTTCATTTCCCCCACCCGGGGGTAAATCCTTCACAGCGGAGGGCAGCATTCACGCCGACGGCTCCGTCGAAGTTTGCGAGGACGGCCTGACAGAGGGAGGCTCTCACGCACAACTCATCTCCAGAGGCGCTGACAACATGGAGGGCATTAAGAGAGTCGTGTCCAGTGAATCGGTTGGGGCGAGTGGCTCCAACGGGCTGAGTGATGCCACGATGACGTTGTTGGGCTCAGCTGAACAGTAAGCATATTTCCTAAACTACAATATTACAAACAAACAAAAAAAAACATTTTTTTTTTATTTATTTGACATAGAAATTAGTTAGGAATTGGCTTTCTGTATAATAGGGGTGTGAATTGCCTAGTACCTGACGATTCGATTCGTTTCACGATTCACAGGTCACGATTCGATTCGATACCGATTAATCCCGATACGAATGGTCACGATTCGATACCGATTAATCCCGATACGAATTTATAAGTCGATTGTTGCGATTTTTTTCCATTCAAATTTAGAAAATACTATCAGTAAATTTGTACATGTACACTGTAAGATTTGTATGAATATATTTATCTAAAACTTGAGGCTTATAACCGTGAGCCACTGTACACAAACAGTTTGCAATCTGTTTCACATTTGAACAGCATTAAAATAAAAATATTAAGGCTTAATGTGCCGTTCATATAACATTCTTCCATGCTCAAGGTGTGAATCCTAAAAAAAAAAAAAAAAAAAAAAAAAAAAAAAAAAAAAAAAAAAAAAAAAAAAATCGATTCTGACGATTATTGAATCGATTCGAGAATCGCGCGATGTAGTATCGCGATATATCGCCGAATCGATTATTTTTAACACCCCTACTGTATAAAATGAGGCACATCTTGAATTGAAGACATAAATGAACTGTTCTAGATATTACAGTGTATTTGTCTAATATTCAATATTTGAATGAGTTTGTTTTTTATTCCTCCTTTCTCTTTGAGGAAGCCCGTGTCTCCACCGAGAACTCCCGTCATCCACTCCGTAACGTCATCTCCATTGGCAGCCATGGCACGGGTGACCGATGGCGGCGGGGGGCCAGTGTCCAAACAAGGCGGTCCCCTCATACTGCGAGTGCCTCACCCTTGTCAGGCCTCGGAGCTGTTCTACCAAGAACAACAATCTGCGTACGATACGGCCCACTACCAGACAAACTGTGAGTTTTTGTTGGAATACGGTATTGCCTCAATAGTGGTTGTTTATGTAACTAAAAAGACGATGGAACATCTTTTCATCTATTGTTCAAGTTCTGCTCTAGACTCACCCACAAAGATGGTGAAAATATACGATGTAGACAGATACTAACAAAAACATTAATCATACCGATTAATCCCGATACGAATTTCTAAGTCGATTGTTGCGATTTTTTTTCATTCAAATTTAGAAAATACTAATCAGTAAGCTTGTAGAGTGTAAGATTTATATGAAAATGTATGATTTATTTATCTGAAATTTCAGTCTTATAGAGGTTGTAATCTGTTTCATGTTTGAACAGCATTAAAATAAAATAAAAAGGCTTAATGTTCCGTTCATATAACATTCTTCCATGCTCAAGGTGTGAATCATAACCCGAAGTCAGACGTTTTGTTGAATATTTTTCCATTAAAAATGGAAGTTTAAAAATCGATTCACACACACACACACACACACAAAAAAAAAAAAGGCAATGATGATAAGACGTTGAATCGGTAAGTCTACTGAATGAACAATTCTGAGCTCTTAAAAAAAATAAATAAATAAATAAAAAATAAATAAATCGATTTTTCTTTTTGAATCGATTCGAGAATCGCGCGATGTAGTATCGCGATATATCGCCGAATCGATTTTTTTTTAACACCCCTAGTGGATATCATATGAAAGATTGAATTCCATTCTCTAAGAAAGTATGTTTTCTACCTTATTCCGTTCTTTAGTAATCACCATTTGAAAATAGGTCATTTGAGTGGCACCAAACTACAATAGAAAAAATAAGGAGAAAACAAAACTTTTTGTGAAAAGATACATTTTATACAACAACAGTTGTCTTTGAAACGAATATTTTTTTTGTTTAGTGATGCTCTTTGAATTAGATTTAATATGAGATAGGCGCCAGCACCCCCCGCGACCCTTGTGAGGAACAAGCGGTCAAGAAAATGGATGGATGGATGGATGGATGGATTGCAATCGGACGGAGTGCACTTGCATAGCACATATCCTGTCCAAAGTTCTTTACCAGGCATCATAGTCACTTAGGAGTGCAAAAGACAATGGACGGAGGAAGGAATTTGTGCCAGCATCAATTAGAGGGACGACACTATTTGAGGAAATATATTTTCAAATTGCTTTGTTGACAAAGTCCAATATATTTGTCTGCGCAGGTTCCTACTACCCATCCACTCTCCATCCTCCACACAAACCCTGCATGGCTCGCTTCCTCAGATCTTCCAACGTGCCAGAATCCTCTCTACCGCCGACTTCCTTTCCCGCCGAGCCTCAAATGCCCCACCAAGCCCCCTCCTCTCCTTCCACGGGATATCCGCCGAGGGACCGCACGGGACCCGCCGTCTTCCACCACCACCACCCAGGGCAGCCTCAGTACCGAGCTCTGGCTTCTGCCCATGGGGTTTATGCGCCTCTCTATGACAGCAGAAAAGTGTGGAGGCCTCAGGTTGATTTTATTGAATGCACGGGTGAAACTCGTCAACATCTCGACTGTTATGAACACGTTTGCCTATTTCTACTGCAGCTGTACCATAGAGAGGATGCCAGGAGTAATTCGTTGCCTCCAGAGGTACTGCATTCCTCTGTCTACCAACCTCCTCTCAGGGAGAGATTCAACTCGCTAGACAGTAACTTCTGCTCTGGATCCGAGCACCGTGCCGCACTGCACAGGGTGGGTACAATTACACGACATTTAGTTGTTCAGTTCAGTTGTTTTGTTGTGCTGAAGTTGGATCCCAAAAACGCAGACACAAATAAGATTTTAACTATTTATTCACATCGAGAGGCGTGGGACAAACTTGACTAGACGAGAAACAACGAGAGGTGCACAGAGGAACAGAGGTAATAATCCGAGAAAAACAACACTTCTCAGTCAGGCATATATAGACAGGGAATCGATCTGATTGGCTGTGTC
The DNA here is from genome assembly GCF_051991245.1 of Festucalex cinctus. NCBI lineage: Eukaryota > Metazoa > Chordata > Actinopteri > Syngnathiformes > Syngnathidae > Festucalex > Festucalex cinctus. The sequence continues at coordinate 22,182,038 of NC_135425.1, forward strand.
TAGACATGTGGGAAACAGGACTGACATGGAATTATCGGATTGGCTGTTGACCATATAAAGAGATTCTTGACATCACATAGCGTCTTACCAGTTGAAACTAGTTGCTGCTACATGCTGATTGCATCAGACCCCAAACAAAGCACAGTCATGACCCAAACATAACCCTTGCATGAACTAAACATAACCCAGTCATCACAGAATATCATAGAAAAGTGACTTTCTCAGTAATTCAATTCCTTTAATAGACACCATGTCCTACAAGTACACGTGATCCTTTTTTTTTTTTTTTTTAACGTATGTACGTATGCTGCTGCTGAGCGCTTATGTCTTGTCCATCATCCCTAAATCTGTATTATTTTTTCTATTCTTTGGTGTCAAACTGCAAAACTGCATTCTTTTCCTTGAGTTTGTCTTCCTTCCACCCACATACTTTATTTATGTCACCTCTCCCTTCACTGCCAGTCGTGGAGCCTCGGACCTGTAGTCCATCCTCCTACTTGTACCTACCTAAATATGTCTCTGCCTCCCCCACTCACTTCCTTGCAATTTTCTCACCGTCTTATTGCACCAGCACTGTTACAGCAGAAATATATTGCGATTGCAATGTGTTATTGAAAACAAGGACTAGTAAACTTGCAAAGTACTAAGCAAGCCACGTTGTTGTTGTTTCAGGATTACGGTCGCGTCCCTCTGGTCTACGACGACCTGTTCCGACGTAAGCAAGAGCAGTGGGCGCATCACCACCACCACCATCATCATCATCATCACGGCGTCAGCAGGCCCCCCCAGCCCTCAGCCATCTTCAACATTGATTTCGGACCCGAGGTATGCAGAAAATCAGAGCGACGGATGGCAATTACAAGTCATTACATGAAGGAGAGGTACTCGTTGAGTTAACCTCTCTCCGCTTAATTGAATTCCCCGCTCAAAGAGCTTCCGCCAGGCCTAATATTATGTGAGTGGGAGATAGTTGCTTAGCAACAGTGGACGATGAAATCATGGCTCAACTGCTGCGGCGTGTGTGCGTGCGTGCGCGCGTGGGTGCATGTGTGAGAGGAAAAAAACATCACACAAGACTTTAACAACTAGCGACAGTTGAATTCTGCTGACTAAAATTTTTCTAAAATTTGTCCATAATGTATAAATATTGCATATAAGCTCTTTTTGGAGGTTTCCTATAAATTGGTGCTCTAAAATGATGACGTCTTGTTTATGTTCATGTCAGAAGAACACTCAATTGAGTTGATATACCAAGTTATATATAGCGCCCCTTTTTTTTTTTTTTTTTTTTTTTTTTTTTTACCTCAAAACAACAAAAGAACACATGATAAAAGGTAATGGATGATGTGTGTGCAATATTAACTCATTCAATCCCAAAAACGTGTAAAAACGTTTTTAACACTTTGTCCTTCCCTCCCAAAAACGTGTTTATACGTTATGATTTATTTATTTATTTATTTTTAATGCAAGAGCATGCAGAAGGCTTTGATGCAGATTCTGGCATGAAGAGGTGGCTTAAAGCAATGGTAGTTACTGCGGCCGGCTGGTGGCAGCAGAGTATAAGAGATCAGCCAGGGCCATGATGCAGCAAGCTCTTTTTGTCAGTGTTTTTACCAGGAATGTGAATATGGACGAAACGTAGCTATATTCTCTTGCTAATTGCTGCAAAACGGAAACAGATACAAATACACTTTTTTTTTTTCCTGATGAAAACATAGACACTAATCTTTCTTTTGGTGGGTTCCATGTTTTTATAGCAATAGAACAGAATATTCTGTGGGCCTTGCAAAATCAGTCAAAATCCAACAAAACAGCCCGACGCAAAGGGCGTTGCTTCATTGAAAATGGCTGGGAGTGAATGAGTTAATAAGTTCTTGGAAAAAAATGCAATTCTTTTCTATTATCAGTGATAAATGATAAATTAAAGCTTAGCCAAATTGTGGGATGTGATTTGACTTAAATGTATCTACTTGACTAGGGGCAAATTAACAAATAATTATTCATTGAATCATCTTGATAGAAGATCAAAATCTCCTGAGCTCCTATTTGAATTCCATTGTTCTGCACTAATTACTAACCATCAATTCATTAGTTATGTCAACTACTCACTTGAACGCAGGCAACGTGCAATCAGTAGTCTTTTTTTTTTTTTTTTTTTTTCGGTTAATTGATTTGTTTCGCCGTGATGTTTGCGTTGTCCTTTCTGTGTGAAATAGTAAATGGAGCGCTGACGACCACAACACGTTTTTGCGTCTGTTCCAGCATGTGGAGAGCAGCGCAGGTCAGTGTACGGGTTGTCGCTTCCGAGGCGAGGAGAGCTTGGCGCGCTATTCGCCGTGGTCGTGCGGCGCAACCGTCGGCCCCTGCCTCAGCCCGTTTGAGCCTGAGGCGCTCACGCAAGCTGCGTCGCACTCCGCCCTCGAGCAGCCGGTGAGTTTAGTGTCACGCCACTGCCGCAATTTTTGGAGGTGAAGGAAAATGAAAAAGAATAAAGAGATTGTCAACTTGCAGTTAGCCAAAAATGCTATTACTGTCTATTATAATGATTATCGAAAAAAAAACATAATTTAACGTCTTGCTTTAATTAAAGAAAAGATGGATTGCTGTCATGTGATTCTTGTTAAGAGACATGATCACGAGTTCACTCATTCAGTGCCATTGACGGCGATACACGTCAAAGATAAGTTAATACGTGAATGCAGCAATGAATTTGAATATTTTTGCTTTAGTCTTACCTATCCAGTACAAAAAGAACCAAATTCCACATGCTCAACAAAATTATTCTAAAAAAAAATGCTTGAAACAATGCATCCCTTCCCTAAATTAGTGATTGTTTCTCACTTAGGAGGGCTGCAGCAGTGGCGGCGGCGGCGGCGGTGTTAGCGGCGGCGGCGTCACAAAGCGCTGGCTGCATTCGTTCGATCACTACAGGCGACTAAAAGAAGAGGACCCCATCATTCCCTTCAGTGAGGGCCCCATCATTTCCAAGTGGGGGGCCATATCCAGAGCGTCCCGCTCGGACTACCACACCACCAATCCCGTCCAAGCCACCGCTTGCCAGGGTGGCGCTAGCACCACGCCCGTCAACTTTAAAGGTAAGCGTAGACAAGAAGTATTGTGGAGCGCATTTCATACACAAGGTAATCCAATATGCTAGTTACGAAAGGCTTTAAAGTCAAAATAAAATATTAAAAGGAAAATTGAAAAACAAAACGAAAGATTTCACAATTATTATTGCAGTTGTGGAATATGAGTTAAGCAGCAAAATATGTTTTTATCCATCTAAGGAGGTGGCCATTTTGTCACTTCCTGTCAACTGAAAATGAAATCACTTGCTCAGGGCTCAAGTAACTGATTTTTTTTTTTAAGGTTGACTTCCTCTTTAAAGAATGTACAGCACAAGAACATAACTTTGTAAAATGTGATTATACAAGGTGCAAACTCAGACCAGATATTTGTACAACAAACTAGTTGAGATTGGCTCACTCTGCTGGTAGCAGTCAAGTACTGCACTCCATTTTGCTTCAATCGCTTCAAAACGCAAAACACTAATAATTAACAAGCAAATCCACAAAACCTACAACATTCTTTACAATCACGTATTTGTGCAAGTTTCAAACTCTTAATAAAATGGTCATTTAAAGGGGAAGTCAACCTTTAACATTTCTTGACACTAATTTATTAGATGTGACCTCACTAGTCTAAACATGACATTGCGATTAATATTACATTCACCAATATCCAGCCATTTTGCAATGATCTGTTTATTAATACTGGATAACCGATAGGCCAACACTTTTGAAGCTGTCTGAGACAGTACTTAGTAGAAACAGCAGGATTTATGATGTGTTAAATGTGTTAAAAACAAAAGGACTTCAGACATATTACAGCTTGCCTTAAATACATATATAAATTATATGTTTAATTAATGATGTTTAGAGGAGGAAACTTGTATATCTATTATTTTCTGTAATTCAATAAACGATGCCTCTACTAAATCTAATGTTGGGGTCTAAGGAACAGAGCGATTAAAAAAAATCAAATAAAATAGGGGGGTGTTCAAAGTAGCACATACCTTCCACTAAGATGGCCGCCCTTTGGCTTCAACAGTTTGCAATCGGCTATCCAGTAATTACATACAGATCAGTGACATTTTTTGCCACTTGCTGTCGACTGAATATGACATCACATTTGCTCAGCACTCCGACAACCACCAATCACAGCTCCCCTTGTTTTCTGAAGCTGAGCTGTGATTGGTTGTTATCTGAGACCTGAGCAACTGTGATGTCACGCCCTGTGCGTAGGTCCACATTCTCCGCGGGGGCCCCCGTTTTCCACGAGGAAACACATTGTGACATGCGACTTTTGACCAAAGTAAAGGAACGCTCTGACATGTACTTGCCGTGTCCAAAATGTTGGTGTTTTCCCCAGATTACAACTGCCACTTGGATCGCAGTGACTACAGGTGGAGCACAAGAGGATCGGACTCGTCCAGCCACTCCAGTTTCCTAGAGAGGTACAGCCAATATTTTACATATCTGCAGATTTTGCATCTTATTTTCTTGTAGGCTTGACTGGTTTCTACATAAAGGGGACACATCCTACTTGGAGAAAAAAAACAAAAACAAAAACATATCATTTTGTCACTTGTGCCTTTTGCATGCATTTGTGGTTTCAGTGAGCAGCTTTGTCAACATTCGCCAAGTGAGAAAATTGTATGTGATCTGCAAAGCCACCAGACAGCCTTCAGCGGCGAGAACGAGCCAGGCTCGGAACGAGACATTGAGCTTGAGCTGTGCGCTCTGGACATGGAGGACTCGGAGCCCCGGGACATCAAGTCTCAGGTAGAGCCTGAAAAAAACCACTCAAGAAGATCGTCATCATACAAATATAGCCGAACCTCTCAGTTAAAAAAAAAAAGAAAACAAATGAAAAAGTGTTTTGCTTCTACTTTGTTTAAACAAATAAGCCAAAAGGGCAAATTTGAGTAATATGTTCCCAGGCTCAATTTGTCAGTTAAAAATCCTTTCAATGTAACATTAACATTAGGGTTTTATCGATAATGGTAATATTGTGATATTGCGATATTAAAACTGCCACAATATAGTCGTCATGTCACGGTATTAAAAGCAGCATTTATTATTATTATTTTTTTAAGTCAGGTTGATTTCCATTAGTGCAGTTCTAGCACCCTCTGGTGGCTAGTTTTTTCGTGCAATTTAATTTTCACAAGGCATGTTTTTGCCCTTTAATGTTTAAAATGCACGCTATTGTCAGATGAAGGGGAACGGAATATGCTTGTATGGAGGAACTCAATATGTCTGTGCATTAGCAAGTAAGTGCCTCAATATTACTACTACTACTACTACTAGAGATTGCAGGTTGGTTATATGCATTGCTGTAATGTACACAAGCACATTATTGTATAAGCTCATTTTTTTTTACAATATTGTGACTTTTTTGCATCGCCAACCTTGCCACAATATCGTGATAATTATCATATTGTGATCTTCATATCGTGGATATCGTTGCATCCCTAATTAACATCAGTAACTACCATTAAGTGATAATACATAAAAAACTACACAACCTCAAATTTCAACATTTCGTTGTTTGCCTTTCAGGATTCTTTGGAGCTGGCCACATCATATTCCGAGGACGTTTCCCACCTCCTCCCACCGACCTGCTCGTCACCGCTCCTGTCATCCCCGATCGAGGAACAAAGACATGCAGAGGACTCTTCAACGGACAAGATGGACACTTACCTGCTGAAAAAGATGGCCTTCAGGTGACTTGTGATTGAACTTCCAGAAGGAGTTTGTCATGTTTAGGATTGAAAAATGACGACATCCACCACACGCATCCAGAGCTCAGGATCTGTCTGCCACCAAAATCGCATTACACCAGCTGCGCCACAACTTTGACCTGCTTTTAGCCGGTCTAAAGTCTAGTCTACTTTCTTTAATCAAATTTTCCGGTGCGCCGAGGGCACGTAAAAAAACGCCCTTGATCCGCCAGAATGCCCAGCGAGGCGCAACATGGTCTGGCAAGGTCCCCAAAAAACATAATACATTTTTTAATAATAAAACATTTTATTTCTGTACACTCAAGGTCACCTTACAATAAGTTAAAAACATACAATAAAATGTTAACAACAACATAAAATAAAGTAAAATAAAATAAAAATAAAATAAAATAAGAAAAGAAAAGACAGCGCAGTTATGATCAGTGTAAGTAAGAAAACAAAAATGAATCTAGGCTTGGACCGAAATGTAAATGAAGATGCGGCAATTTTTACGCCGAGCACATATGTGCCAGTCGACAAAAATCGGGCCCTTAAGTTTTTAGATTATATAATTAAGAGAAAAAAGCCACAGGGATGGGAATTTTTTTTTATGGAAATTCAATTATATTACAGGAGTAGAAAAATATTTTAATATTACTTAAAAAATGTGTGATTTTTTTGTGTGGAAAAAATATCATTTTGACATTGGAGTCAGAAGAGTCATAATCATCGGAGAATAATGTATAATTAATGTCAGAAAAATATGCATCAATAATAAATCATAATTACCAATAATGCAAAGTCTAATTTTAATGAATAGTAATGATTTTGATTTTTATAAAATTAGTCTTGATTCTTTAAAATAATTTAACTTTTTAAAGTACTATATTTTGACTTTTTCGCTCATAAAACTCCTGTAATATCACCTTTTAATTATTGGAAGATAACATAAAAAAAAGTATACCCATACTGGGGGAAAAAAAGAAAAAAAATGACTTAACAGTGTGAAATGTGGTCCTCTTAAGTTCAACACAAATGGCAGCAGGCAGATACAAGTTACTTGTACCTTCTGCCATCTAGTGGAAGTGGATTTAATTATTCTGCCTGTCAATATGTCGCTGGCAAGAATAGAGTGGTAAATAATCATTTTTGATCCATTAAATCCTCTTTGTAAAAATTTTAAAAAAATGATTTGAGTTCTTTTTAATCCTACATGTTCTTTCCCTTTCCATTGTGTTTTCTACTCCCAGGAAGTCGCTGTCTCCTGTAGGCTTGGCGTCAGGGGGCCTGGCGGTCAGCAAGCTGGTGCTGCGGACCGGAACGCCCCGACCCGGCGGCGACTCCTCCCCGCGCTCTTGTCCCGAAACGCCCGGGGCGGAGATGTTGCTCAGTGGAAGCTGAGGGATACGTGGAATCACGTCATCACCCTTGACAACGCACCGTTACATGTAATGCTACAGTTTACACACGTTGAATTCTGTTGTGGTTTAACACAGCAGTCCCCCTTGTTAAGACAAGTACGACTCATTTATAAATGTCTGTTTGTTTGTTTTTTTGTGCTCAATTATTGTGCATACTTTTTGTATTTGCGTCCCCAAAGTTTTCCCGTCTGTCTTTTTCTATACACAGAGGCATTAAAGGGATACTTCACTTATTTAGCCCATTATAGCAATAAAAAGTTAATATTTTGTCTATAATTAATTTGATACTTTCATTATTGTTCACGTACAATTAAAAACACATTTTGCAACTTGCTGTCTACTGAAAATGACATCACAAGGGCTCAGGTAACCAATCACAGCTCACCTGTTTTCTAAGTTCGGTCATGTGACTTGAACAAGCTGAGCTGTGATTGGTTACCTGAGCCCTTGTGATGTCATTTTCAGTAGACAGCATGTTGCAAAATGCGTTTTTAAAGGTATTAATTGTGCATGAAAAATCATAAAAATATCAAATTTATTATAATTATATTAAATATTAATGTTTGACTGCCAAAAATGGCTAAATAAGTAAAGTATCCCTTTAATACAGTCCTTCCATGTACTAGATAAGATGACCTTTATTAGTCCCACAATGGGTAAATTTATAATGTTTCAGCAGCAATAGTAGTTTTTTTTTTTTGTTGTTGGTTTTTTTATGAAAGAAATTAATACATTGTGCTCAAGCACATTAACATAATATACATGAACCTGTTCGCAGTGCAAATTGAGGTTCTTTGAACACTAATTCCCTATCTAATTTGTTTGCTAATTTTAGTATTTTAAAAGGTGCATCCAAAGTCCAACAATTACTTAATTTCCATTTAATTTCAAAACAATTTTCCCACAGGAAATAATGCAAAATTCTTTGCGTTAAATGTGGACGGCGAAGGACATAGTGATTCTTTAATGTTTGGCCAAGAAAAGCCAGGCGGACCGCCATGCTTATAAACCGCTGGGGGAAACCCTGGATGCCCAATTTTGTCTGTTACATTGAAACTTTTTTTTTTTTTCACATTTGAAAGAAACCTTATTTTTTTAACACTCACATACCTTTTGATGTCTGACGGTAATTGGAAAAAATATCCTAGATGTAAACGAGATTTGAGTTTTCCTTAAGTGTCCCAAAATGCACAAAAATGAAAATGATTAGAAATGTGCCGAGCCTGTTCCCGCTCAAATTTTGACCCGTGTACTAAAAATAGATTTCAGATGTTTTTTTTGCCAGGTATTGTGAGACTCTCAAAAGAATGCATTTATGTGCTCCTGTCCACTTTGCGATACATTGTGGTCTTGTGATTTTCCGCCATCTGGATCACTCGCTACGTCAAGCAAACATGATGCAACACATTTGGCGGTTAGCTTTGGAATCTCATCGCCAGCAGCAGCAGACTACAGATGTCTTCTGTCTGCTATTACTGAAAACAAGAGTCTATGATAACCACCGTACTGGAGGTCATATGATGCTTTGAACTGGGGGCCACCAACCAGTGGCCTACGGCGCGGTCACAAGATCTCATGACTTCTGTGTGGTAATCATTGATGCAGGTGACTCCAGAAAAACATGTGCATCAACTAAATTAAAGGTTGAGATGCTCTTTGTTATACAATGCAGTATATGATATTAATACTAAGGCCCGCAGGCCATATAAAGTCCATTCTAAATGAGCACTCTAATGTAAAACCCCGATAAAATTGAACCCACCTGCATGGATCCTTTTGTGTTTCCGCCTTTGTTTGTGCATTTTGTGCTCTGCTAACTTCTGTGAAGTTGTTTGTCCGAGTATTTTGTATCAGGAATTGCAGTCACTTTTTCAATAGCGCTCATGCTGTGTTAAAATATTTGCCGGTCATCCGATCTGCTTTTGTCAGTAAGATGCTGCTGGACTGTAAACACTTGGATATGCATACATTCACTCCATATATGCATTTCTTAGTGATACTTTACGGAATACAGCTTTGAGAAAATGAATGAATATTTTGTACGTTTTTTTTGTATGTCGATGAATTTTAGCTCTGTGAGCCACTGTTGCGTCGCATCTGTTTACACTTTTAAAATCATCTAAAGTGCCATCTAATGAATTATTAGCGAGAACTGTGAAATAAACTTTTTGTCGCCAAGCTTGGCTTGAGGTTTCCCCAGAAAAGAATCGTGTTGCTCTACTATGATAGTCATGGCATTAAATATTCTGCGGAAGTACTGCTTTTGCGCATATACTAGCTTAGGGCAATGATTCTCAAAGTGTTTATTAGCCTTTTATTTGTGCAATGTATAAAAATTGAATACAAATAATGATGAAACAGAAAAATATAGGAATGTAAAATTAATATTTTACGGTATTGAAAATATTTTAAAAATATCTTAGGGGTTTTTTGGGAGCTTTTTTGAGTTTTTTTAAAATTTTATTTTATTTTATTTTTCTGAATAATTTTTTTTTCTGTTTTACTGAATATTTTTTTCTGTCATAAAAAAAATAAATAAAAATTATTCAAAAAAACAGAAAAAAAAATTACTCCGAAAAACAGGGGGAAAAACATTATTAAAAAAAACAGAAAAAAATATTCAGTAAAACAGGAAAAAAATATATATTCAGAAAAACAGAAAAAAAATTACTCAAAAAAACAAAGCAACCCAAAAAATTTTGATTTTTTTTTTAATTTCAAGTGAATGCAACACGCTCCCGTATAAATTATAAATTAAATCAAATGTAAAAAGAAATAAAATAAAAACGAAATACGAGTAAAATACGTGATTTCACTTATCATAATTACGGGATAAATACACTTAAGAATTATTTTTAATTAAAATGAACTATCTTACATACACATTTGAACACTTTTATTTCTCTCATGACCTTGCCCCACCTGTCCCTTAAAAAAAAAAAATAAAAAATAATCAAATGAGGCCCTTCAATATAGCGACCCACTTGGCAATTATTTGAGGCACGGCGTCATAACTGAGTAGAGGGCGTTATTTCAGGAAATACTTCATTTTGCTACGCCAATACAGTATATTGCTCTTCGGTATACTGACTTTTTTTTTTTTCTGACCTTGCTGTATGTAAAACATGACTCTCAACATGTAAATAATAATGACTTCTTCTCGTTTCCTTGAAAAAGTCTGTGGTTCGCTTCAAACGCCTTCGGCCTGCATTCATCCTTTGTCATGCATGCAGTTTTACAGTATTGTGCCTCTTGTGATGGCAGAGTATCAATGTAGTTGTGATACAACACGCACACGCACAAACGCGCGCACGAACCCACCGTAAGAGTTCTGCACATGCCCACTGTGTGGCCACGTCAGGTGCAGATGTTTTCAGCAGCATGCTTGTTTGCTCATTCACACTGATGATTATTATTATTAGTTGTTGTGATTTTATTCTTTGTTTTGATTCTAAGAACGTCCTGTCTGTTAAACGTGAAACAAAAACAGACGAACTGGTGTTTTCCTGTTACTCATGTCTGTATTAGACGCTTTAATACGCAAATCTGTTGTTTGATTGAAACTATTGAAGTGATGGTACGCATCCGTGGTTGTATATAGTCCGCCGCCATCTATCGATGGATTTATCGGCCTTATTTATACGACCCGATCAGATTTGGTTGAATGTTAAGAGAGTCAGTGGGGGAAGTTGTGTAATGTTTCAGAAGGAAGAAAATGTCAATCCTTTCGAGACAGCATAATGTAACATATCCCCTCATTGAAATAATACAGTTATGTATTCCATTTATTTCCTTGGAAATGCCACTTTGCGAAAGGTTTCCCTTTTTTAACCATATGCTAATGCTTGGCTACACTAAAGTCTCAATGTGTTTATGAAGATGGACTTTTAACTGATTAACCGTGTGGGCGTGTGTGTTTTCTTGTCTTTTCTTGCATATCGCAGTGATGTTAAGCAGCGAAGTGTTATCGTGTTGCACTGTGAGATGAGACTGGATGCATGCAACAATAAAACAAACATAAACTTGATGTTTTTTCCTTCTTGATGTTGAAATACCATCACAATTCCAAACCAAAAGTTTATTTGTCAGGGAAATTAATCTAAAATAATAAATAAATAATACATAAAAAGACAATTTGTATTTGGTAACTGTATTTAGAAAAGAAATATTGTAAAAATACCAATACTCATAACCGCACAATTTATATTTATTTATAGTTTGTGTAAATATAAATGCAGAGTGAAAAATCAGACCATACATTTTGCCACGTTTTTGGGCAATATTGTTATAGTCCAATGAAACCAACATTAAAATTTTGGCCATAATAACGCTGCTAATTTTCAAAAGAACACCTCAACGACACTGAATTATGAACACTTCAAAACCGCAGTTAGCACTATACCTTTTTAGCTTCAGCTAGCAAGACTATGATTTAACATGAGTTTGAATGGGACTGGTTCATTCTGAACACTGTGCACAACCACATTATTTCCGTCATTAGTTTTTTGTTTAATTTTCGTTTCATCTTGATTACAGTGCTTTCAAACAGCCGCAGCTGTCACAAAGCGCTCACAGGACACAATACAGGCGAGAGCAAAGAATAAAGTTTTGAAATATTTATGTTGTCTTCTTTTTTTTTATAACGAAAATCTGGCTTTTTTTTTTAAATAATCAATTTGTAAATCAACTGTACGAGTTCATATAGGCGCGCATGCGCATCGACAGCGAGCGCATCACGATGCAAGGCCGTGCTAGGGGCCGTAACACATGCGCATGCGCAATGCCGTTGACATCGGGTTGCTTCGGGCTTGTGTTTACAGCTCGCTTGGATGCTGCTTGGCTTGTGACGAAATTGGCGTACTACAATGTTGCGCCAAACGTCATTAGACAACATATAGCCGCGGTGATTTAAAGGTAAGTTCGCTATAACGCGCCGAAGCGTTTGTCACTGTCGACTGCTTCTTCACTTGCAGAGGGGGGGAAAAAAAAAAACATTGTCAGTGTGAACTGTGAGGTAGCAAGCTAGCTTGACAGTTCGCTCTACTGTAGTGGCCTGTATCCAGGCTTCCTTTTCCTCCTCCCTGCCTGCATACGCGACAATGTATCTCCAACACCCTCCCGTGGGTCTCCAAATAAACTCTTTCGGGTTACCTTCACAAACGCTTCGCCTTACAGTTCAACGAGGCTGACCGGAAGGCGCTCGTGTAGCTATGACGGCTAACCCCTGTCAGGTTGACGCTAACTATAAATCCACACTTGGGTCAATTCATCAGGCGAAATTATTTAAAACAGACTCTAAATGTGAATTGAGTTTGGAATGCATTTCAGGCCGCGGCAGTGTTTGTGTGCATCGCCAAAAAGGGTAGCAGGTTTGCTTGTGTCCGGATTAAGTGAGGGGGGGCCGGAAAGCCAATTAAAGTGCAGGCTAGCAGTCTAATGTGTGCTAACAAGGCGTGACGTCTATCAAATCCAGTACATGAATCCACATGGCCTCCCTGTTTCGTTTGTTTTGCTACAGCTGATGAATGATAGTGGGCCGGACGAATCCATGGCTTTCTTCATGCATGTTTAGTCATGCCAGACCACTGCTGATGTGTCCTTGTGCAAGATTTGTTACTTTCCTGAGTGGGGCAGTCACGATTGGTGGGGTTGATTTGGTTGTGTGGCGTATATTTGTTTAAGTTTTAGGAAGGTGATCATTCCCGAGACTCATGAAACAATGATCGATAGTCGATATTGGGAACCGTATGAGTTTGCGGTACAGTCTTCCCTCGCTATAACGCGGTTCACTTTTCGCGGTCTCGCTGTATCGCGGATTTTTTTTTAACAGTAATATACCCATTTTATAAAATTTATGAAGGTTTGAACATTGTCAATGTTTGAGCAAGAGAGAAATGTGAGAACATGTAAATGCCTCAATGAGAAAAGTGTATAAATTGTGCGGTCAGGGGTTTTAGAGCCTTGAAACATTTATATGAGTTGTAAAACATAAAGCTAACTACTAAGCGGATTTCATTTATTGCGGGTATTTTTTGGAACCTAACCCCAGCGGAAAACGAGGGAACACTGTAATACAAATTAAAACTCATTCACTGCCAGTTAGAAAATTTTAAAATGGTCAATACTCACGTGATATTCCATTCAATAATTATATATAAACCGAATCTACCAAATAACAGAATAGACTCCCTACTTTTTGCCCCGTCCCATTCTTTTATAATTAACAGTAGAAAAATGTAGGTTTGCCAAAATACAGCCATTTCTCCCATGGACTCTGAAACTGTGTTTATTTCCTATAAAATGGGGCAATGATGTCATCTACCGGTGGTTGGGCATCAGTAAAGTTGTTTCCAAGTTTGACATTTACAGTGGAGCATGCTCAGATTCGCCCCCATTTAGCACCGCTCTAAAAAATACAATTGACAAGTATACTTGTCAAAGGCAGTGAATGAGTTAAAGTTGCCCCACCTTTGTTGGCTGGTTTTATGACCGAGTGTCTCATCCTTTTCCAAATAATATTAACTCTTTGACTGCCAAACGTTATCCAAAAAACAACCCCGAGTGTGCCAGCTAATGTCTGAGCATTTTCACGCATCTTTCAAGGCAAACAAAATATTGTGCGCTACGACTACAAAAACTTACAAAAAAAAAGTATGTTTCTACTAGGGCTGCACAATATATCGAAAACATATCGATATCGCAATATTGGCCCTTGCAATATGCAAGTTTTATATGGAATTTTGTACTTTTTATATGAATTTGACCAGTCAGATGCTAACTAAAATGTGCATCGCCATTCAAGTTGAAAATTATCAAGACATAATTACAATTAATTAACTAAGATTACATTAAGGTTTTTTTTTATTTTTTTTAAAAAAATTTTTATTTTATTTATTAAAAAAAAAAAAAAAAAAAAAAAAAGATTACATTAAGGTTGCTTATTTTGCCGCATGAAAAATGTTTTTCCGTTTTGCCATGCAAACTAGATGGAAAGACTCGTGCGTTTGGGTGTGCGCTTCCTCATTTTGCACAATAGATTGCGTGGCCCTTTCTGTACTGCTCGTGCGCTGCTCCCACTGCCTCACTTATTTTTGGTCACTATTATCCTTTCCTATCTGTGTGTAATTTCACAGTGGAGAGTGGACAAGGGGACCGTGTTTCAAGCCTGATTGCGCTCAGTCCGCTTCTCCCTCTCCCTTGTGAGGCGCACGCAGAGCTCAGCTGGCGGCCACGAGCAGCCGCTTGAGCTGCACATGCCGCATTTAACAAAAAGGTGCACGTTTCAGGCACTTTCACCAAGCAAGAGAGCTTTTTTGACTTGCTACTGATCTCTGTACTAGTGTTTTGGCACCTTATGTAGACATCGGAACAGCAGATTTCATTAATTTCATTAAAAAACATTTTTTATTAGCTGTATAATGATGGCTCTGAAGTGAAACATCTATAAACCAGTGTCCCACTGAGGGGGCGACTGTTTGCAATGTGGGTGCGAATGCCACTTTCACGGCCATCAAATTTAACTAGCACTATTTGCTTTTAAACTTCGAGACAACCGACAAATTAGGGGGGTCAGGTGATTTAAAATTTTTAATTGTATTAAATCATATGACTTCAATAGTTAACTCACGATTAATCGCAATCTGTTCTGAATGTACAACAAATTGTTTTCATACTCAACATAAAAGTGGAAAAAAAAACGTTAAATAGAAATATGGCTACATCTTTTCGTCATTGACACAGTAATTTCATAATAATTCATAAACTTTTGCAAAGGTGTAAAAAAAAAACAAGTGGAATATTGATTTGTGCTGAGGTCATTTTTCTGCCACGAGATGGCATAATTGCATTTGCATTTTTTGTTTTCATCTTAAGAACTCTCTAAATTTGAACATGAAGTGCCTTGTGAGCTTGTGCACATTTCTAAAATTGCAAAATGCAACTTGACCCCAGTCTCCACAAATTTTTGCATTATTAAATTACTGCCCCCCCTACAACGAGAACAAAGATCCGGGATTGGTCAAAACTAACATGCACAAGATGCATGATCAAAAAAAGAGATACAATGCTTGCATCTGCTGGCCATAGTTGATTCCACAACCCATTGACCAGGCAGCGCTGCACTTAGACGTTGCACTGAGAAAATAAAAAACTTAGTTGACGTCATTTAACGTTTCTGGCGGCATTCGTCGTGATTTTACTAATCGTTATTAAACGTTTTTGGCGGTCAAAGAGTTAATGGCACGTTTAAAAAAAAAAAAAAAAAAGTGGCGTTAAATTGAATTAACTCAAAATTAACACACTAATTCTGACACCCCTAGAATACGACAAAGTAGAATAAAGTTAAAAACTTGCGAGGAAAAAGGTTTCATTCCTGATGCTGCTCAGTGATTTCATCACCTCATGCTTAGCGCCTGCTTTTTAAAAAAAAATTATTATTATTATTATATCACTTTTTTTTTTCCCAGGTGATTTTGCACATCATCTCCCACCGCTTCTTCTTCCTCCTCCTCTTCGCGTCTTCCATTCATGAGCAGAGTGGCCGACCGTAAGCGTGACTGCCATGGATGACAAGGGCTTGGTGGGGAAGATTAGCGTGTCGTCCGACTCGGTGTCCACTCTGAACAGTGAGGACTTTGTCCTCGTGTCCCGGCTGGGGGACGACACGCCCTCGTCAACTAATAATGGTAGTGATGACGAAAAGACGGGATTGAAGGTAAGGATGGGGACTGTCAGGTGTGGATGCACCAGGGAACGAGAGACGGGTGACTTTTATTTTTGTTTAATTTAAAGGGGACATATTAAAGGAAATGTACTTTTTTTTTTATTCCTTTTATACAAATAGGTCGTTCTTGGGAGTGCCCGCCAATTATTGTTCAATTGCTTTCATTTGTCTCCACACTCTGGACACTGCTTCCGTAAGGAGTAGCTCACCTCGTCACAACACCCTAGCTTTGGAGCCTGCTCGCAAAATGGGGCTCATTTTAACGTTAGAGAAATCTGAGTAAACTATGTTACAATTTATTACATATTTTGAGGAAAATGTATTACAGTCATGATAATATGACTTATTTGGGATGTCCCGATCGCACCTTTTTGGACCCGAGTCCGAGTGACCTCGTTTTTTTGAGATGGGCCAATTTTGAGTCTGTATATATACTGTATATCCTTTTTTCCATTTCCTCACCCTCGCTTTTTTGCATTGACGTTTTACCCACTAATCAAGCTAACCATTTGATGCTTCACTTCTTTTCTTTTCTTTTCTTATTTATATTTCCTGTCTCGAATGAGAAACCACTTACATGCTTTTGAAAATTTTGGGCCACAGACACGTTGGTACTTTTATCTTAATGGAGTCATTTCGTTCACAAAGTCCAATTTTTTATTTTTTTTTGCACGAGTGTCGGTAGCGCATATTTAGCGATTAGTCAATCCAGTTATTGTTGAGAATGCTCTGGATTTGATGGAATCAATCCATCATGAAGCGATGCAGTAAACTTGAACACAACAAAGGGATAAATAAAGTCTAAGTCTACACCAACTTTACCTGGTCCAAATAATGGCACTTTTGCTGACTGTGATTGGAAGGATGGCTGCTCAGATTTGGTCCAAAAGGTGATTGATTGCTTGACCTTGGATATTTGCTGCCTACTGTGTGGCTCTCCTGTTTCCGTTAAATGCCTTGAGACTGCAGGCATGCCTGATTGACAGTCCTAAAAAGACTTGGAGAGGAAGTGTTAAAAATTGCTGTATTCATCTTGTGAATCTATGTGTTGTTTACATGACATTATCTTTAGGTACAATAGCAACTATTGCTGTCTGTATGCGAGTGCAGCTGCTAATGCTTTGAACTCATTGTATGGGTGTTTTTTTTTGTTTTGTTTGTTTTTTTGTGACAAGGGTGTGCCATGTCACAAAGACAGGGATGACTTTGTGAGGGAGGAACTGCAGCAGGCAGGCAGGCAGCATCTGGTCTGTGTCCTGTCCCGTAGGGGTTTCACATTACCACCTCATCTCCTTTCCCTTTCTTTCCGTACTCAGCGAAGGCATTTGTGACTTTCATTACTTGCGTTACTTAACCACATTTCCTGCTCGTGACCACTTCTCAATTGCTGCACAAGTGTTTATGGCAAGACACCAGAAGATGGCGCCACCAGAGCATGAGCTCAATCACTCAATCCAGTGAGAGCAAGTGAGAGCTCAATAAAGGGCAGTAATCAGCATTCTTTTTGACACTATCACAGTATTAATGTAACTATGTATTGATTCATGTGGTGGTAGAATTGTGTTGTATTATAGTTGACTGGCAATATAGTATTTCGGTTACCTTGTTTAGCTACATAGGAGGGACAACATTATTAGGGGCACAGTTTCTAGCTCACCTTAACAACATTGGAATATTTATCTAAAGTCTTATGCTATTGTCATGATTCGTCATTGAACCAATAAAATGGCAAAAGACCAGCAAGAAAAAAAAAATGGAGGACGATGGGGTAGCAATCTCAAAGAGGAGTGGCGATTCCGGCAAACCGGCTGCCGTCTGAAGGAACCGTAGCAGTGCATACAATCGCAAAACAAACCACTGTATTGATCTCATCGTGCTAGTATCGATCTGTTTTTTATACTGACTTGGAATATTATTTAGATCGATCGGTCCACCACTAGTCCGCTTCCCACACACGTTAGCCGCGACTCTGCAACGTTAGTCGCCGCGCCAGTAGCCAGCCGAAGCTTGATGCTAACTAGCCGGTGTAGCATAAGCAGCACCAAGCTTGTGACTGGGCCGGTCTGCCTACGCCTCGTCGGTTAACTCATTCACTGGCAGCCATTTTCACGGAAGAAATTCCGTTTGCTCCCGGCTCTTTTACTGTATTTTGACCGATTTTGCAAGGCCCACAGAATAATGTGTTCTATTGCTATAAAAGCATGGAACCTATCAAAAGAAAGATTAAAGTCTCTCCTTACAATAGGAAAAAAAAGTGTTTCTATCTGTTTCCGTTTTGCAGCAATTAGAATATAGCGAAGTTTCATCAGTTTTCACAAATCTATTTTAAATTGTAATTGAGCTTTTTTTTCAGCATGGCCCTGGTTGATCTACTTTGCTCTGCTGCCACCTGCTGGCCTTTTGTGTAATAACTACCGTTTCTGCAACCGTTCTTTGCGGTTGAGAGGCTGCATCAAAGCCTTCTGTATGCTCTAGCATAAAAAAACAAAAAAAAAAATGTATAAATACGTCTTTGGGACTCTTAAAACGTAAAAAAAACGTATATACACGTTATTGGGAGCAAATTAGTAAATTGTCAGTTTCGCTGTTCAATGTGTTTTGATGAGGCACAAAACGCAAATTTTGCTTGGTAAACTGTGATGCACAGCCACTTATTTCGGGGAGGAAAATTATAACACAACCCAGACCATCTGTACCTCGGGTAATCTTTCAGAGACGTAAGAGAACCGATTCTTTCTTGACTTTGACAGGATGAGAGGGGAAAATGCTCAAATCGTATCGATGGTCCCCGCTTAACATTTTACTTTAAATGCGATGCTCACGTGGTTGTACTTGAAGTTATACAGTATATTAAGTCTCATATCTTCCGTTTATGCCTATATGGGCTGGGCAAGCCTGATTTTGGTTGTTTGCATTCTAAAGTTAGTAGCAAGTTAAGCGACGAAGAGAAACCCCAGGTAGAAATCACCTCATTCACTTGTTCATCCCGACATCACAATCTCTTGATTTTTCCCATCCCGTCAGATTAGTCAGTCTCTAAACTTGTTGTTTGTTATGCAGGTGATTTCAGAGGAAGGGGTCAGCCTTAAGGTCAGTCTCTTTGTTCTCTTTGAATTTCCTCCTCCTCCTCCTCTTCATTCTCTTCATATCGCTTGATTGCTACTCTCTCTTTCTGTCTCTTGCTGTAATGTGATCCTGTGGTGACTGTCCGTGATTTGTGCTTTCTTGTTTATTTGCTGGCTGTTGAGCGACACGCCTAGTTGGTCATTGCATTGCTTTAGCTACTATGGTGAAAGAATTAGACATAAGGATAATATTGCATGAATATTAACAGGTTTTTAAGGACTGCCTTTCCATCCAATGTCCATGTCGTCCCTTAACTATTTGACTGCCAAAAACGTTTAATAACGTTTAATAAAATCACGATGTATGCCGCCATAAACGTTAAGTGACATCAACTACTTTTTTTTTTTTTTTTTGTGGAATATATCAGTGGTCAGTGCAACGTCCAAGTGCAGCGCAGATGGCTCAATGAGTTGTGAAATCAAAAACACCCACTAACTATGGCCAGCAGCTGGCAGTGGTAGCTGCTCGGGCCCTAACTAGAGCTGCGAATTACAATGAAACATGACGCAATCTGATGAAATAGAACGTTTTCAAGGCTGACAATGATCAAAGCCTTTGTAACATTAAACCTAATTTGACGGAGCGTCACTAAACAAAAATAGTATCAAAGTCACTGTTGTGGAGAAAATGTATCGTTTCTTTTCAATTTTCGCTCAATGTCACTCAAATTACTTATTTTCAAATAGTGATTACTAAAGAACGGAATAAGGTATAAACATACTTTTTTTCCTAATGTCGCAAAAGAACACATTCTGTTTGCTTTGAAAAATTAGTCAAAATGCTCGAAATCCGCTGGCATTGGGGGTTGTTTTTTTAATAATGTGTGGCAGTAAAAGAGTTAAACTACCGGGGTCTTCAGTAATTGACAGAATTGTGTTTTACGTTTGGAAGTCGCAACTTGATGTAGTCTGTCATGAACCTAAGCTGATGTACAGTTAAAGTCACAATTACAGTGAATATTTGTATCAAAAACACTTCAAATATAAAATACATTGTTAGGCACGTACACGGGCATGTATGTTGTTTTAATGTTTATTAGCTTGGCATTCATCCCACATCCCCCAGCACATTTGCTGGAATCTTATACAATCGTGTTAATACCAAGAGCCAATGTTGGGCACAACATAGCAGTAATTGTGTGATTCATCACAACATTACGACACGTAACATATCGATACTGTAACTGTATGTGCACATATTGATTAGTTTTACTTTTGAATCTCAATGTACTTCATTCCTCTATTAGTACACAGTAAATGATGTAAATTTGAGTCTATTTAGAGTGGCACGCAATAGACTCAATTTTAGAGTAAGCTAGCATTTACACTTGGAAGAGAGTAAAATAAAGAATTGGAAAAAAAAAAAGTCACTCAAATGTTGAGGAAGGAACTCACAACGTTAAACGTGGGAGACTGCCACACATCCACCTGAGCTATGCCCATCCTACTGTGTTCTTATCTCCAAGAGGGGACCATAAACGGCATGTTTTTGGTCAATTATTAAGATTCCAGCTGACATGAGTGATATACTAACACACAGAGTTGTGTAGCTCAAAAAGTAGACCAGCTGTTTCCCAAGCTGAAGGTTGTGAGTTTGTTCTTCAATCCTTGAGTGACTTTTATTTTTTTCAATTCTTTATTGTACTCTCTTCCAAGTGTAAATATTACTCTAAAACTGAGTCTACTTGGTCCCACTCCAAATAGAGTCAAATTTACTCAGTGGAAACCATTTCTTTATTATTCTTTTATCATTGTGTGCACATTTGATATACAGTGATCAAATCACCACCAAGAATGAAGCAGATCATTTATTTATCTGGACAACATAGATGACAGTGATGGTTGTAAATAAACTGTAATTGTTCATATACTATGATAGAGCTAAATAATTTAATTGTGTACCAGTTCAGAACAGTCAAACAGCAATTTTATCATATGCCAATTGCATAAAATCCAAGTACCACAACGAGAACTCCAGAAAATGAATCTCTTTTGCAACCAGGAATAATTTGTTTAGTGCAACAGTGCCCTCTTCAGTTTGATTCTTTCTACAGCCTTAAGATGACAATTTAGGTTCTTTTGATTGTTTCACATGAAGTTAGTGTTGGCATAACTCCACATTTTGCACAACTTACACAATCACTGACCTACTAATCACTAAAATTGTAAGAAACGGAATAAAGAGAATGCTGGCTGTAAGTAATAGGCTTCTCGTTATGTCTTCCAGTAATATGTTGATAACCAGGGCCAGGGCAAAGTTGCATAATGAGAACATTTTGATGCACTTAGGTTGATCCCTGATCACTACCATGGTGCGGTCAATCACATGTCGCAGAACAATATTGTTTTGCAGGCATTACTTAAGTGATTTTTTTATTTTTTCAGTGTGTTTGCAAGTTTAGTAAAATCGGTGTGGCCCTATAAATGTGTCAATTCATGTTCAGTGTCCACAATGTGTCTGTGTGTCAGATTGTGGGAAATGGAAGTGAGCAGCAACTCCAAAGGGAGCTAGAGGATGTCCTCATGGAGCCGTCGTTGTCCGACGCCAGGCCGGGGCCCCTGGCGGGCTCCGGGGACGGCGGCCCCTCGCCCACCACAGCATCGCCCGTAGCAGCACCAGGCACTGACCCCCTCGGTGCGCCGTCACCCAAGGTGGACATGGTACTTCCTGTTCAGACAGCTCAGGAGAGCGAGCTGAATGAGCGGTCCTATCGAGGTGAGTGGTCATTTGAAATGTTGAAATGTACCACGAACTGCACGGGCAAGTCACTTAAAGGGATACTTCACTTATTTAGCCCATTATAGCAATCACAAGTTAATATTTTGTCTGTAATTAATTTGATACTTTCATTATTTTTCACATACACAATTAGTACCTTTAAAAACCCATTTTGCAACTTGCTGTCGACTGAAAATGACATCACAAGGGCTCAGGTAACCAATCACAGCTCACCTGTTTTCTAGGTTTGGTCATGTGACATTCACAAGCTGGGCTGTGATTGGTTACCTGAGCCCTTGTGATGTCATTTTCAGTCGACAGCAAGTTGCAAAATGTGTTTTTAAAGGTACTAATTCTACATGAAAAATGACAATATCAAATTTATTATGGGTAAAATATTCATGTTTGACTGCCAAAAATGGCTAAATAAGTAAAGTATCCCTTTAACTCTTTGAGTGCCAAAAACGTTTGATAATGATTAGTAAAATCACAATGTATGCTGCCATAAACGTTAAATGACGTCAACAACATGTTTTTTTATTTGTATTTATTTATTTATGTATTTATTTTTATTTATTTTTATCAATAGGCAGTGTAACGTCTAAGTGCACCGCTGCCTGGTCAGTGGGTTGTGGAATCAAACACACTCACTAACTTTGGCCAGCAGATGTCAGCATTGTATCTCTTATCAATGGGCTGCAGGTGTATGAAATTACAATGAAACATGACGAAATCAGATGAAATCTGATGAAATACAACATTTTCAAGGATGACGGAAATGATCAAAGGGTTTGTCATTTTATTGTTATATAATAACGTGTGGCAGTAAAAGAGTTAATAAGAGATTAGTATAGGTCTACAATTAAAACATCAAAGTAGAGCTCATAGAAATTATTTTTTTCTCCTGCTCAGGAGATGAATCGTCATCGGATGGCAGTCCGGGTAGTCCCATCCCAGATGAGGACAGCATAGTCTTCAGCCAGCTGACGTATCTCGGGTGTGCCTCGGTCAACGCCCCCCGCAGTGAGGTGGAAGCCCTCCGGATGATGGGCATCCTCAGGGGGCAGTGTCAACTCCCCTTGGACGTCACGTTGTCAGTGCCAAGCGTATCCGAAGGCACTGTCAGGTAATTGGAGGAATTTTACCCATGTTGCCACTCAGTCAGTGGTGTCCAAACTACGGCCCGGGGGCCATTTGCGGCCCGCCGTCCATTTTTCAGTGGCCCGCGACATATGCTATTATTTTATTTTGGTTGCTTCACAACTTAGAACAATGAATAACTAAAAAGTCCTTTATCAGTCTTACTGAACTGATGCAAAACTGCACTTTTTTTTTTACTTGATTTATCCATTTCACTGTGTTACCCACCTCACATGGAATTCTTCACGTTGAATTTCACAGGCTTTTGGACCCCAACAACAGTACAGAGATCGCCAACTACCCTATCTATAAGATTCTGTTCTGCGTGCGCGGCCATGACGGCACGCCGGAGAGTGACTGCTTTGCGTTCACCGAGAGCCACTACAACGCCGAGATCTTCAGGATCCACGTGTTCCGCTGCCAAATACAAGAGGCGGTAAGTCATTTTTTTTCTCATTTATTTTTTCACTTTGATTAACTCATTCACTCCCAGCCATTTTCACAGAAGCAATCCCGTTCGCTCCCGGCTGTTTTACTGAATTTTGACTGATTTTGCAAGGCCCACAGAATATTGTGTTCAATTACTATAAAAGTATGGAACCTATCCAAAGAAAGATTAAAGTCTCTTCTTTCATCAGGAAAAAAAAGTATGTTTCTATCTGTTTCCGTTTTGCAGCAATTAGCATTAGAAGAGAGCTAAGTTTCGTCAGTTTTCACAAATCTATTTAAAATTGGTAATTAAGTAATTTAGCTTTTTTTCTAGATGGCCCTGGTTGATCTCCTTTGCTCTGCTACCACCTGCTGGCCGTTTGTGTAATAACTACCATTTCTGCAACCGTTCTTTGCAGTTGAGAGGCCTTCTGTATGCTCTAGCATACAAAAAACAACAACGTATAAATACGTCTTTGGGACACTTAAAACATTAAAAAACGTATTTACACGTTATTGGGAGCAAATGAGTTAATATACTACCGTATCAAGTAGGGGTGTGAATTGCCTAGTACCTGACGATTCGATTCGTATCACGATTCACAGGTCACGATTCGATTCGATACCGATTAATCCCGATACGAATTTATAAGTCGATTGTTGCGATTTTTTTTCATTCAAATTTAGAAAATACTAATCAGTAAGCTTGTAGAGTGTAAGATTTATATGAAAATGTATTATTTATTTATCTGAAATTTCAGTCTTATAGAGGTTGTAATTTGTTTCATGTTTGAACAGCATTGAAATAAAATATTAAGGCTTAATGTTCCGTTCATATCACATTCTTCCATGCTTAAGGTGTGAATCCTAAAATAAAATAAAATAAATAAATAAATAAAAATCGATTTTTCCGATTATTGAATCGATTCGAGAATCGCGCAATGTAGTATCGCGATATATCGCCGAATCGATTTTTTTTTAACACCCCTAGTATCAAGTATTGGTCATCGCTCGAGTAGACTGTGTCCCCATTAGCCAAATAAAGGATAGCCCAAAATTCTAAGTAACTGAAGAAACTAGTTGTGTTGTTATTTATTTTGTTGCCCAAGCCTTTTCACAAAAGTCCACAAATTACACTTCACAGAGTCTTCTGATTAGCAGAACGGCTGTTGGGGCACATGAGGAGACTTGTGATCATGACAGATGATTTGTTTCCAGTGAAACAGAGCATGTTTACAGGACGAGCTGAAAAATAATGGACCATTATTCATGTTCCAGGACTTGACTCTAATGCAATTGCTCAACAATATTTTGATCTGGGGAGCTTCACGTCTTGCTATGTTGCAGTACTTTTTATTTTTTTTTATCCAGTTTCACATCATGTAAATTGTAACAGTAGCTGTTATTAGTTAGTTATTAGGCCTCACCGATCTGTAGCTAATTAAATAATCACCCCTGACCGCTCTTTGACCAAATTACAGTATGTACCTAATGCACAATAATAAAGCTTTGCAAATACCTCGTAGTCAAGACTGAAAGTTTGCGTTCCCCTCACATTGCAGTCTATGCATGTGAACACATTCCGTGTTGCTGGCACCGTTCTGTCGACTTGGTCTTGGATTGCTGATCCCCTTCTACCCTTGTAGCATGTCCCACAGGGGCCACGTCAGTGTTAGGAGCTTCCCCAGTGCGAAGGCGTTATGTCATGCACTCCGGGCTGTATTGCAGTACGTACTCATATAACCTACACACAAAATACCAAGAAAAGCCCCTAGAACGAGAGATGTTAGGGAGAGGATGTGTCACTGTTTATATCATTCAACAGAAGTGGGGGGGGGTCACGGTTAAGTCTTCAGAGCCCCCAGTCCAAATTGAAACTGTGATTTTTGTCACGCTAAAACGCGCATGAGACTTAAAATGTCAACTTGCTATTTTAGTGTGTATGAGGTAAAATAAGGATTCGGTGTTCAAATTTCAGCTCAGGGCTTCCCGAGTATGGTTTTTATCTTCTCTCTTCGCACGTGTGGGTT
Organism: Festucalex cinctus; assembly: GCF_051991245.1. Classification (NCBI taxonomy): domain Eukaryota; kingdom Metazoa; phylum Chordata; class Actinopteri; order Syngnathiformes; family Syngnathidae; genus Festucalex; species Festucalex cinctus. The sequence goes on from NC_135425.1 coordinate 22,207,409, forward strand.
TTCTCTTTGTTTCATTCCTAAAACACGTATGTTAGGGTCATTGAAGCCTCCAAATTGTCCATAGGTTTTACTGTAAGGGGGAATACGTGTCTTGTGTGCTCAAACGCTATAAAATCCCATACTAGAAAATAATACTGTGTGCATGCTTTACCACATTTCTGCTTATTTTGTCAGATTACTTTTTTTTTTCAGCACTGGAGCTTGTTTGAACACGTAGTGTTTAATGGGCTTCAGCTCAAAGTAAGACCCAAGTGTATGTAAACTTTCCAGAACAACAGTATCCCTGCAAGTATGCCCTTAACTCATTCACTCCCAGCCATTTTCACAGAAGCAATCCCGTTCGCTCTCGGCTGTTTTACTGGATTTTGACTGATTTTGCAAGGCCCACAGAATATTGTGTTCTATTGCTATAAAAGCATGGATCCTATCAAAAGAAAGACTAAAGTCTCTTCTTTCATCAGGAATAAAAGTATGATTCTGTTTCCGTTTTGCAGCAATTAGCATTAGAAGAGAGCTAAGTTTCATCAGTTTTCACAAATCTATTTAAAATTGTAAGTAATTGAGCTTTTTTTTTCAACATGGCCCTGGTTGATCTCCTTTGCTCTGCTGCCACCTGCTGGCCGTTTGTGTAATAACTACCATTTCAGCAACCGTTCTTTGCAGTTGAGAGGCTGTATCAAAGCCTTCTGTATGCTCTAGCATTTAAAAAAAACAAAAAGACGTATAAATACGTCTTTGGGACACATGAAACATAAAAAAAACGTATTTACACGTTATTGGGAGCAAATGAGTTAAAAACAATGTGTCCATCCTATTTTTGCCTATCAACACATTCGTTCTTCCTTCATGCTATATTCATTTATTTTAAATGAAATCTAATCTGCTTTGCAAAAATCTCGTCGACCTTTACGTTACACAGTTTCAAGTACTTTCCCAAAAATGACATTCATGGACTTAAAAAAAATGGATACCATTTTGCAAATTTGTTTAAACAAATAGGATTAATTCATTCATTCATTCATTTCCCAAACCGCTTTTCCTCACTAAGATCACGGGTGTGCTGGAACCTATCCCATCTGTCTTAGGGCGAGAGGCAGGGTACACCCTGAACTGGTCACCACCCAGTCACAAGGGCCCAGTGCTGTATCAAAGGACTGTGTTGCCTTTTAAAATATGTTTATCAGTAGTTATTATTTTTTGCACAGCACTTTTCTGTTAGGATGCTACTTAGCTTTGGCCTACAGGCTCCTGTAAAACAAGTTTGTTTATCAGTATATAACCGCCTGCAAAAGTCTTTGATATCCCTCATCCAAAGAACAAAAATCATTTGTAGATATTTGAAAGGGGACTTTAAACTCTGCCTTTAGGAAATGGCAATGTTTAATATTAACAACAGTTGCCTTTGAATATTGGTCGGTCATCAACCTTGAAGTCCTGCTGTCTAAAATGGGACTTCGGTGAGCTAGAATCTCGCTCCTGTGGGCTTAGATTTTTTTTTTAACACACAAAAACATGTTGTTTTTTTTTTTTTTTTTTTTTTAACAACATAAAAGTTTAAATAAGAAAAGTTTATATGATTTCTAACAAATTGGGACCACCTTTAAGCTGTGACATCGTTGTCATCCTCTGTTTTCTAATAAAAAGAAAAAATGCCATTTACATTCGTGGTTTTTGCCAACGTTAGGATAATTCGATAGAGGTGGTAAATGTTGCAAATGACTCGGTGAGCTCTGGTTTAATGTGCTAATTAATGTTATTGATCCAGTTTACAGTGGAGTTGGGGATTAATACATTGTGACGTGACAACAAAAATGAATCGCAACTCAGCTGCTGGCTCGTTGTTTCAGAACATCCTCACAGCTATTTTCTAATCACATTGCAACGGTGTGTGCTTCCTTGTCCTCTCTACAGGTGAGCAGGATTCTGTACAGCTTTGCCACGGCATTTCGGCGGTCGGCTAAGAAGGCAGCGTTGGCATCTCAGCAGCATGCCCCGCTCACTCCAGACAGTGACTTGTTTACCTTCACTGTCAGCCTGGAAATCAAAGAGGATGACGGCAAAGGCACTTTCAGGTAGAAGAGTTGATGTAGTGTTGTTCTAGTAATCAGATTCTGAATGATAATGTACACTCAATGGATAAAAATATTAGCCACGTCTTGGTCCTTGATTTGAAGGGTTTCATTTGTCCCCATGACCCTAAGTGTTTAAAAAAAACAACAAAAAAAAACAACAACAACATAAGCATGTATGGAGGACCAAAACTGCCAGAATTTGAAATAAATAAATGACTAAATAAATAAATGTCTAAAAGTGAAAATAAAAATGAATTTAAAAAAATATAATCCCAAAATTATATGTAAAAAAAAATATATATAAATGGTAGGGGTGTGAATTGCCTAGTACCTGACGATTCGATTCGTATCACGATTCACAGGTCACGATTCGATTCGATACCGATTAATCCCGATACGAATGGTCACGATTCGATACCGATTAATCCCGATACGAATTTATAAGTCGATTGTTGCGATTTTTTTTCATTCATATTTAGAAAATACTAATCAGTAAGCTTGTAGAGTGTAAGATTTATATGAAAATGTATTATTTATTTATCTGAAATTTCAGTCTTATAGAGGTTGTAATCTGTTTCATGTTTGAACAGCATTAAAATAAAAATATTAAGGCTTAATGTGCCGTTCATATAACATTCTTCCATGCTCAAGGTGTGAATCCTAAAAAAAAAAAAAAAAAAAAAAAAAAAAAAAAAAAAAAAAAAAAAAAAAAAATCGATTTTTTTTAATTGAATCGATTCGAGAATCGCGTGATGTAGTATCGCGATATATCGCCGAATCGATTTTTTTTTAACACCCCTAATAAATGGAAATAAATCCGTTTTTATTTTCACTTTTTGTCATTTATTTATTTCGACATTTCTTTATTTATTTCAACATGTATTTATTTATTTATTTATTTCAACATTTATTTAATTATTTAGTCATTTATTTATTTAGTCATTTATCTATTTATTTACTCACAATATATCTATTTATTTAGTCATTTATTTATTTATTTGGCAATTTATTTATTTAGTCATTGATTTCGTCATTTATTATTTATTTATTTATTTATTTTGAATTTTGGCAGTTTTGGGCCGTACTCATTTGAATAACATTTCCACTTGGCTGTACGGCCCAAAACTGTCAAAATTCAAATTAAATAAATGTCTAAATCAATGTCGAAATAAATCAATAAATGACAAAAAGTTAAAATAAAAACAGATTTATTCCCATTTATATTTTTTTAGATATAATTTTGGAATTATATATTTTTTTATATTCATTTTTATTTTCACTTTTAGTCATTTATTTATTTATTTATTTAGTCATTTATTTATTTTGAATTTTGGCAGTTTTGGTCCTCTCACAAACAACTTGCAAACACATTGGATAAAGTGCTGCTTTTTCAATGGGCACACTGTCTTGGCCATTTTTGGTGTGAGTGACTCCACGCCATTGTATTCCACCAGCCTCCTTTTTCTTGTTGTACGGAAAACCACGTGAACATATTTCTGCTCATGTCGTCTGTTTAACGAGAACTAAAGTCGCCTTTTGGTAAAATAGCCACTTGAGGCATGGAAAACCTTGCTGAATATAGCAACAAAGTCCCTAGTTTGGCAACACAAAATGTGTGTTTGTAAACAATCGCCACTATATCCACAACCATGTAACCAATCCCCTGAAAAAAGGAAAAAAGACAAAAACACTTAAAAGAAAACCAAAATGTTAATTGTTCCAAGATGTGATGAATTAACAATTCCAGGGAGTCAACCCAAATGTATTCAGTAGACAAGTGGTTCTTGTTAATGAGTCTATTACAGTGTTTTCATGCCCTAAGTCACGTAGTTTTGGTAAATACCATTAAGTACCACCATTGAAGTCATCCTTGATGCTCCGATTAAGAGGAAACAGAAGCTCTTATGTCTGCTACTTTAAATCATCTTTATAGATATTAAAAATGAATTATCTTTAGCCGGCAGATTTGAATTGCAAGTGAACGATATTGACACGCAGTGCACACATGCTAGATATTCAGCTGAGTGAATTCGTTTAGTAAGATTAGAAAGAACAAAACGCAACCATATTTTTTGTTTTATAAATAGTTATGAACTAAATTTGTTTGCAATTATCATTCATTAAAATATGTTATAAAAAAAAAAACAGTAAGATATTCTTGCATGAATTGGCTAGTCACACTGGCTGTTATTGTGCAGTGAGTAATTTAGATTTTTATCGTCTTTTATTTATTTATTTTCCACAGTGCTGTAGCAAAAGACAAGGACAAACAGAGCTTCAAACTGCGTGCCGGAATGGACAAAAAAATTGTCATCTACGTCCAGCAGACATCCAACAAAGAACTGGCTATTGAGCGGTAAAAGGAAACACACACACACGGGGGGGGGGGGGGGGGGGGGGGGGTTTAATACAAAGCAAACCTTATAACGCCAATCTTGAGTGATGTATTGGATGACATGAAGATTTTGTTATCATGACAGAGATGGCAGCATCTGTTTCTGTTAGATCTAGCTGTCTGAAACGTCATTTTAAGCTAAAGCATCCCAACACTCACTAATAAACACTCTCAAGTGTTGGCCATGTTTTCAAGTTTATGTTCTCTTGCATAGTTTTCAGAGGGTAATAATAATGGGACGTCATTTTCCAAATTTCTTCCTTGTGGTATGTTATGTATGTATGTACCCATCAAACAACAAATGCATTCAAGCATTTCAGCGGACGTCAAATATGCGAGGATTTTCGCAATTCGTAGACCAGCCCTTGTCCCTGTTCCCCGCGAATCGTTTTAACGTGACAAAAAAAGTTTTGTTGTTGTTTTTGAATAACTGCAGACTCCACCTGTAATATGTATATATATTTATATGTGTGCCTCTTTTACAGGTGTTTTGGTCTTCTGCTTAGCCCTGGCAAGAACGTCAAGAACAGTGACATGCACCTTCTAGACCTGGTGGGTTATTTGGGTGGACTTACGTATGTATCTTGATACAAACTCAATCATATATTTTTTATTTTTTTTGTTTTTTTTACAATATTGTGAGATTTTAGTATCGGGAGCTTTACTAACTTTACTAAGTTACTATAATGGATATTACGTTGTAATATTGACTTTAAGTGATTTTTTTTATATAGATTAAAATGTATTATATATTAATAATAACTCCCCACGTTGGTATTCGCTGCAAAATATAGGATTATGCACATTACACTGTAAATAAACACTGTTTTTATTAACTAAAATATAATTACGGACAGAACTTCTTGCTTAAAAAAAATAAATAAGTAAACTTTAAAAGGCATTTTTTTTAAGCCCAACATCATTTGTCAAGTGTTTGAATATTTCTGCATTTAGTTGTAAGTGAAGGTGTTTATGTGTGGGCAGGTTCTGGGAATTGAAGGAGTTGTAAAATAAAAATAGAAAAATCTTGGGCATGCTAACTGATTTCCTCCCAACTTGTGCCACGTTAGGAGTCAATGGGAAAAAGCTCAGACGGGAAGTCTTACATCATCACAGGAAGTTGGAACCCCAGCACGCCCCAGTTCCAGGCTGTGAACGAGGAAACGCCCAAAGGTAGCCAACACAAGCTACTGTATTATTATTATTATTATTATTATTATCATTATTATTGTTGTTATTATTATAAAAAAAAAAAGTTATGAGTTCCTTTTGTCACCTGTTTTACATGCAGTCCATGTTAAATTGCTTTATGGTTGCACGAATCTTCAAAGGACTTTGTAAGAACTTGACCTAAATTATAGGAAAAATGCAAAATCTCCCACATATTGTACATTCATTCATTCATTTTGCCATGCATCCAATAAGTCCGCCCTATCAGTATTTATTTGTGTGATGTCTTAGGTTTTACTACATTTGCAAAGATCTTAAATAAAAAAAATTAAAAAAATGTCATGAGTTGTGTGTGTAAAAAATAAAAAAATAAAAAAAATCAGTTATTAAACAAGCCTCGAGCATTACATTCAGTGTGATTTTGCACAAGACAAGAGCTGTACTGTTTCCATTCTACAGATAAGATACAATTTCCAAACATAATTAAGCTCAGGTTGAATTGTTTGGAACTATTTGCTCTTGAGACCAAATTAGAGCTGAACGATTAATTGCATTTCTGGTTAACATTCCTCAGCCCATTTGCACAGACTCTTCCCCTGAAATGTGCAATAGATGAAAAGTTTTTCAATGATAAAAAGATTACTACAGCTAGGGCTCTTTTGGCTGGATTACTGAATGACGTTTATTTTGGAGTCAGCCAGTCCTCCCTCAAACATCTCCAGTCACTGTTGCCTATTCACGAGTGTTGGCTTATTGATTATGAATGATAAAACGGGCTGTTCTTCCTTTTTCTAGATAAATTTATGTACATGACGACAGCGGTGGACCTCGTCATTACAGAAGTAGAAGAGCCGGTGCGATTCCTCCTGGAGACGAGGGTGCGAGTGTGCTCCCCAAACGATCGTCTTTTCTGGCCCTTCAGCAAGCGCAGCCACACCGAAACCTTCTACCTGAAATTGCGACAGGTTTGTACGCTTGCGGTTTTATATGAAGGTCAAGCTTGAATTCATACTAGTACAAAGTGAAAATGCCTCACTGCATTTTTCCCAGATGGAACGCAAGGAGCGGAAGAGTCCCTCCTCAGATACGCTTTACGAGGTGGTGAGTTTGGAAAGTGAGACAGAGAGAGAGAAACGGAAGACCACAGCCAGTCCTGGTATCCTTCCTGGTGGACCTGGTTCTCTGGTCCCTTCTCCACCTGAGGATGACGAAGAGGAAGGTAATTAGTTTTTTGTCCGTTTCTCAGCATGTTTGTGACACTGTAAGGGGGAGGTTGGAATTGTCAAGTCTTCAAAATTTGAAGTAGTCGGGGGCGGCGTGGCTCAGTGGTAGAGTGGCCGTCTCCCAACCCTGAGGTTGTGGGTTCAATCCCATACCATTGAGACCACGTTGAAGTATCCTTGAGCAAGTTACTGAACCCACAGTTGCTCCTGATGCTGTGTCTGAATGTGAACGTTACGGAAGTAATTCTGCTACTAACTTAATAGAAACAGACAAAATAGTTCATAAAAATGACACACCACACATGTGGACTGACCAAAAGTATACATTTTTTTTGGGGAAAAAAGAAGGAATTATAATTAATTATTATTATTATTGTGAATATATCGTTATTAATTGTATCAGATTTAAGAAGCAGAGCAAAGTGGGCTACATTTCATAACTCACCTTTTGTAAAAATGGAACTGAAGTACAGAGAGTAAGAGCAGTGCACAATTACTCGTGCAGCTTAGAATGTACATTGGTCACATGTATCAATCATAGGTCACATGAAGACAACATTCACACTCCCATTTACACCTACGAGCAAATTAGTTTTTATTTATCTTAATGAACATGTTTTTTTGTTTTTGTTTTTTTAATTTAACGTGGGTCAAAGTCGGATTCACGAAGGAATAAAACTTGGACTCCACATCAAAGGGTCGAGCTGAGATTCCAATCTGGAATGGCTGACTGTGCATGCATGTGGTTAGCCCCCCGAGTCAACCCTTAACCCATCACTAGTTCAGATAGTTAACTGTGTGATGCCCAAGCACTGCCGCCGTCAGCCATGAAAATAAACTGTTTTCCTTGTTGTTGTGATTCATTCTCCGTCTCGCAGGCAACCATGATGGAAACTGTGGAGCATCTTTGTGCTGCATTATGCAACACGTCATAATGGTTCTTTTGTAGTAGAGAAAACACATTTTTGCAACCTCTAGGTGAAAAATGTCCCGCTCTTGGCAATTTTCTCAAATTCTAAGAAGTTAGACAAATCCATTGTTAACTCATTAGCTCCCAATAACGTGTAAATACGTTTTTTGTGTTCTAAGTGTCCCAAAGACGTATTTACACGTTTTTTTTATGCTAGAGCATACAGAAGGTGTAAATACGTTTTTTTGTGTGTTCTAAGTGTCCCAAAGACGTATTTACACGTTTTTTTTTGTTTTTTGTTTTTTTTGCGAGAGCATACAGAAGGCTTTGATGCAGCCTCTCAACATCAAAGAACGGTTGCAGAAATGGTAATTACACAAACAGGTGGCAGCAGAGTAAAGAAGCTCAACCAGGGCCAGGTAGAAAAAAAGCTCAATTACTTACAATTTTAAATAGATTGGTAAAAACTGATGAAACTTAGCTCTCTTCTAATGCTAATTGCTGCAAAACGGAAACAGATAGAAACATCCTTTTTTTCCTGATGAAAGAAGAGACTTTAATCTTTCTTTTGATCGGTTCCATGCTTTTATAGCAATAGAACACAATATTCTGTGGGCCTCGCAAAATCAGTCAAAATCCAGTAAAACAGCCGTGAGCGAACGGGATTGCTTCTATGAAAATGTCTGGGAGTGAATGAGTTAAATACAGTGGAATATCGGATGTTTGTACCACTTAATGCACATCTGACTTTGTGTTGCAAATTCTGTTTTTTTTTAATTAGAGGTTTATTGCAATAAATTAGATTATGATGGAACTGTTGATGTATTTCAGTAGTTTTCACTCAAATGTAATTCAAAAGATTAATTGAACACTGACATTTCTACATAATTTCTACATTCAAAATACATGTGATAGGCTTTTGTTAGCTGTAAGCTATAATAATCAAAATTTTAAATCAAATGAATTCATTAAATATTTCACTTCAAGTCTCAAGATTTGCTGAAAGTATCATGACATCTTTTTTTATTTTTTTTATTTATTTTTTTTTTAAATGGAGATTTCAGCACCATTGGACTTTAGATGCAACTAGCTGTCAATAGCTGTTGAGTCTTTAATGTAAATTGTTTGTGTGACAAGTCCGTGTTCTTGTGTCTAGACAATGACGAGCCATTACTCAGTGGTTCTGGTGATGTTTCCAAAGAGTGTGCCGAGAAGATCCTGGAGACCTGGGGAGATTTGTTATCCAAGTGGTAAGGCTTCTGTTGTATGTATTTGTGCCTTCCCCAAACGTTTGCATTTCCTACCAAACAAAAACTTATTTATTTACCATATTTGGGGGAACACGAATGCTAATTGCGGAAACAGATAGAAACATACTTTTTTTCCTGCTGAAAGAAGAGACTTTCATCTTTCTTTTGGTAGGTTCCATGCTTTTATAGCAATTGAACACAATATTATGTGGGCCTTGCAAAATCAGTCAAAATCCAGTAAAACAGCCGGGAGCGAACGGGAATGCTTCTGTGAAAATGGCTGGGAGTGAATGAGTTAATATCATGACAGTGTACCTGCTCTCAACAATAGAAGCAGCTTAGTACAGTATGTGTTGTTGTATAAGGCAAATTGAACATTGTAATAAATCAGGGAAATCTGGTGGGCTCATCCTTATTACTGACACCTGCTCTTCCACCTCCTTTCCCAGGCATATGAATCTGTCCGTGCGTCCCAAGCAGCTTCCGGCTCTAGTGCGCAGTGGTGTTCCAGAGGCGCTGCGTGGGGAGGTGTGGCAACTTTTGTCCGGTTGCCACAACAATGACCACCAGGTGGAGGAGTACCGCACTCTCATCACAAAGGTAAGTCTAAATAAGTCCTGATTATGCATTAATAATCAGTACACGATCAACTGATGTGTGGCCTTAATCTTGATGAATTAGTGTAGAAAGCTGACGAAGGTTTTAAAGGTATTGGTTGTACATAAAAAACTTATGGACAAAAATATAAACTTTTTACTGCTGAAAATGGCTCAATGAGTGAAGTCAAGCATTTCTTTAAATTTCAGAGGGTTGACAGCTGTTTGCGCACTCGCTACTGGTTTTAGATGTTTTTGCATCAATGTTACCAGGGACTTTGAGTTCTTGGCACATGGTTTCCTGGAACAAAAAGTGCCTATGGCCCATCGCTGTGTTGCATTTACGCAGCAGCTCGAGGACCACAGAACATTTATATAAATCAGTCTGATGTCACACAGAAGAAACTGCACAACTGCAATGTGGAAGGAAAAAAAAAGGGGGCATATAAAAGAGGCAGATAATATAATTTTACACTTTAAATAAATGCCGCAAGTTGTCATCTAACCAGAAATGTTGTTCACTGCATCGAAGAAAAAAAGGGTCTCTCGAGAGTAGTCACGGTGGCCCGACAAAAATCCCAGGACTTTTATTTTGGGAACGGTTCCCACAGTACAAACATGCAATCGTTTCCAAAAGTTTCCAGTAATGCGGTGCAAAAGCCCTTAATTGGACATTTTTACGTTGTGCTATGGCATGTATCACTACTCCCCCTAAAAAAAGCAACAACAACCACAAAGAAATGCAATTGTCAACAATTTTTTTTTAAACAGTTTTGGCCTTTGTTTTGCACTTTTACTGTTTATTGTACAGTATACATCCATCCATTTTCCAAACCGCTTATTCCTCATGTTTAGAAAATACAAGTACTTGCTTTTCCCCTTTGTTTCATGTGTCGAGCTTATGTAAGTACACATAATAATGTATTCTTATTCAAACATTGCAAGTATAGTACCCTCTCGTATTTGAGTGGACCCCTCAGCCCCCCCACCCCACAATATGCCACTACTGCTCTAGAGTTCTCTCCTGCAACTCTGTACATGGCTTATGTAAAGACAACATCCCCGGGGACTCGTGGCTGGTTCCCAGGTGGTGAAAAGATGTTGCTCTTGCCATTTTTTCCTCCACTTTCCCCGTTCTTTCCTCTTGCTGCCTGACCATGTGCCACCCTCCCTGTCCAAATCTTTTCTTTTCCCGTCTTATCTCTTCGCTTCGTTCCTGACCAACAAACAAGTCTATGCAGATTCATTTCTGTTAACTTAAATGGTATGAATGGAATGTTAGATTTCACTCACAATACCATAACAATGATGCGCAAAGCTACTGATATGATAACCGCTGGACAGAAAGTTGGAATGCATTTTTTTAAAGCATTCCAGGATTGGGAAAACACGTGCAGCTTGTCCAGCAGACACTTCTCGATTTATTTAGTCTACTCAAAACTAGTCTTTCAGAAATCGTATATAAAGTATGTTCAACAACAGTGAAACCTTAAAAATTGAATGTGTCTGAGGTTGTACAATTGAGAAATGTTTTTGTAAATTGGCTGGCGACCAGTTCAGTGTGGACCTCACGGTATAGAAAATGGATGGGTGAATGGTGGCATTGAGCATCAGTCTTTGACTTTTTTTTTTTTTGTTATTTTCTTTAGCCTTTTGCTACTTCATTACATCAGACGTGATGAAGTAAACTGACTCCGAAGAGTCACGTTGGTATTATTTAGTGGTTAACTATTTTCCACTAAAAATGTGCAATTAAAAAAGACAAAAGCAGGTTGCATGATACATATCTGCCACTCACTCACCTTTGCGATACAAATAACATTAAAATAAATGTTTGATGTTTACATTTCCAGTTAAGTAAACAAAAGGCCATATGTTGGCAACAGTTTTGTTCCTGGATTTCAGATTTTTATTATTTCCGAAGGGGAGATTTTGTTGTGCATCGTAATTATTTTAATGTATTTTTTTTATTAACCAGAGAACAGAAAGAATGGATCAACATGTGTGATTGAACTCAAATAGAAAAGTATTTTTCTCTTAATTTTCTATTAGCATTCCTTTTGCCATCATAACTTGTCATAATTTGCCTATCTTCTCATGTACTTATTTAATTACTAGACTAATCACTTTTTTTTTTTTTTTTCAATTTGTGCATACCATAGTAATGCGCCAGCTTCTAATTAGTTTTGTGCTCTTGTGCACACTGTGTTATCAGACCGTTCTGCGTGCACCGCGCTTTGTGCTGCACGCACATTGTGTCCTAGCTAGCAGCCTCTTTGATCCCTTGACCTGGTCTCATCATGTCTGAACATGCTGTTCATGGGCATTTCTGATAAGGCCATTGAAAATGTGGACACAATTAGAAATATAACTTTTTCTTCCCCCAATACAATCGTGGCACAAGGCTCCCTGCTACAGAGAATTTAAAGTAACAGATTATAATTGAATGCTAACTAACGTTCCAGCCAGTAAAAAAATATTTTTTATTCTTTCCATAAATTAAAGCAGGCAGGAACAATAATATTGACTGACAGAACAACAATGTGTGATTTTGGCTGTACATGAGCCCAACTAAGAAAAGAGAGCCGAAATCGAAAGGCAACACCTATTTGATGTGTGAAGAAGCTAGCATCTGGGTTGACAGAACCGACTCATCATCACATAAGTCACACTTAAAAAACAAAACAAAAACAACATAGGAGAGTTGAGGGTGTCCTGTGTTCAATTTTTTGGTGTGTTGGCTGTGGTAAGGAGACAGCCCGCTGAAGCTAACACTTGTGCAACAGAGTAAGCTAGCGTCAGTGCGCAACCTTCAGTGACGTATGTATCAACTCATAAAGGGCTTACCAGGTAGTCTACTAACCAGTGGAAATTGAGTAGAAGTTTGTTTAGAAAAACCTGAGAACCCTGACTTAAACTATTTCAATGGGATGAACTCAAATGGGACTTGGACCTGCAGTTTTTGCTGAAGCAGAGGTGCCCAAGTCAAGTCCTTGAGAGCCCCTATCCAGCCTGTTTTCCACGTCTCCCTCCTCCAACTCAGTTTAATCCAATGATCAGCTCATTAGAAAGTATTGTAGAAGCCTGATAACTATGCTGGTCATGAATCAGGTGTGTTGGTGGGGAGAAACCTGGAGAACAGGCTGGATAGGGGCTCTGGAGTTCTTGCACTAAAGCAATGTGCCCCGATACTTTTGTCCACATACAGCATGATTGTTACAGCACTTTCAGCAAGACAAAAAGGCCATTGTGACAGTCAACCAGCGCTTGTATTTTTGCCATGTGTTAGTCACTTTTCCGAGAGGTACCCAAGGTTTGTTGAAAACATAAGTTAGTTGTTGAAAGAACTGAGGGCCTTTTGTGAAAGACAAAAAGTGCATGATGTCAACCGCATGGTGCGGTTACATGTCAAACTTCATTCCGATTAGAAAGTTCAAATGTTATCTTGTAGTCAGCTGGTTTCTTGTAAAAACTGTGTGTGCCAATGCAACCAGTACTTGAAGGGGTATCTTTCACATTGTGATGTTCACACGAAAGCCCATTTCAATGTATCCGCACGTTTCTTAACCTGAGAGCAGTTCGTCCACACGGTGGCTCGGTTTCGGAGCTTGAAACCGATCACTTTAGAACCCGGGCTCCAGAGTGGAAAGATTTCAAAACGCGCCCCGTACGTTCCAATGTGGACGCCATGTGCAGTATAGCTGCTCCTCTTCTTCTGCGCTTTCTGTTAACTCCCTATGGCAGCGCAACAGCGCCACTCCAGACTTGGCATATATATTACAGCCGTTAACCGTCCTAGGCGTCTTCTTTTGGACAGTCACATGTCTTGAGACGGTACAAGATTTTGTTTGAGGAACGAAGCCGGCTTTGCTTCCGTTTAAACAGGGCCTCAGTTGCGGTACAGTAACACAGTGGAGCCTTGCGATAGGGGTTTAACCACACTTGCACCTTAAAACACTTGTGTCTCAAACAATCCTATCCTATTGAAATGAATGGAAATTTGATGAGTCTTTACCAGCCCCACACAAAAATCACATTTTTTTTTTTTCTTCAACATGTGGGGTTTATTGGCATTCTGCAAACAAGCTTAATGGTACATTACTGCTACCACCTTATGTTTTACTGCCACTGCAGGAAAAACGGCATGAATTGATGGTGGCTGGATATTTTGAATTGTGAAGTGATAATTAAAAAAAAAAAATAATAATAGAGACGTGTAAGGCAAAGCACTGTAGTGGTTAAGTAGGGAGTGTGTATCATGCGCTCGTTCTTGCGGAGCCAAACGCCAACGCAGACCAGCAGTTGTGTCTCGTGGACCTGCATGCCAACAAACGCTCCCATGACCCCCAAGATAGGAGCGGCTTGTTAAAGAGAAACAAGCATGGAGCCTCCATGTTGGGTCGTTTAAATTAGCAGTGAGATCTTGTGTAGTGTATAAAGTTGAGGTCTACTGTGTGCTCAGCTCAGTGTCAGGATGTCATGCTCCCTCCTCTTTATCATTGTGACTGCACCCTATTATTATTGCCATTTTGTTCTTAGTATCTTGGACTTTTTTTTTCTCACCTTCCTCTCTTCTTTGATGAGCTCTATTCCCTTGCCTCTCTCTGCTATCTTTTATCCCATTCCTCCCCATCCAACCCTTTCCTCCTTACTGTCATTTATTTTTAGCTCCTCGTGCGATGGGCAGAGGGGGTGCGTGAACGCAAAGGAGTGTGTCTCGATTTTGTGGGTGGGGTGGAGAGAGAAAGGTGCAGGCTGGTGTGTGTGTATGCGCGTGTTTGGGTCTCGATCACGCGACGGCAAATTGCTCCGCACGAGACAAACTCCTGCAGCCTTCACAAAGTCATTAAACGAGGATGTGGATCATCTAGCATTTGGCTATTAATATCCGATGAGGCTTCTAATTTTAGTGCACGGTCCTGTGTAATTAGATGTAATCATAACAGGCCATATCCTCGTAAGTTGTAGCCCTGCTTCATTAGAGTGATGGGGGCCGATCACGACGAAGTTGTTTAAGAAGATGCAATCTTAAAGCTAGAAACGCAGGCCTGGCTAGTTCTTTCGAGTTTATAATGAGCAACCGTCTGCTAGGAGGGAGATTAAGATGACGGGTTCGCTTGTGCCGACTCACTATAGCTGACGCTTTCAAAATACTGTAGTCTCATGCAGCATCTGCAAATCTGTTAGCCCTAAAGGAATTGATGTGAGCATACATACACACGTTGGGGTATATTCACCAAGAATGCGCCGCGTTAATAGCGCAAAATATTGCACCACAACTGCACACGCAGTCTGCGCCCAGTTACCCACCTATTCACTAAGGATATTGCTCTAATCATCAGCGCAAACACGCCCACAAAACGGACAGCAAATTTGCACCTGATTTACCACACATGGCAATGGATTTGCGCCAAGAACACGGTTGTTATAGTAACAGTTGCGAGAAAGATGACATTATCAGAAAGCGAGGTTGGACCGAGAGTAAGCGTTTACAGCGCCGTTAAGCTGTACAGAGCAGAGAGGACGACAAAGACGTCATTCATTCATAAAGTACAAATGATTGGTGCGATCGTTTTTAAGAAATATATTTTCAGAGGTTGGCGTGGCCGTACAGTATGCATCTGGCACGTAAAAATGATCGTAAAATGCCTCCCCGCCATTGCCGATTGCCGATGCACCATGACATGCACTGCTATCATGATCCCGGGACCGAGGTTGCGTCAGGTTAATACATGCTTTCCAAAAACGTTATTTGCGTCACACAAACTCTGTGTGGCTATTTGCGCTGGCGTTAGTGAATTAGATGCTGCATATCAAAGAGTCTCATTTGCATTAGGGTGGGCATATTTTGCGTCAAATGACCTAATTTACATACGCGCAAATAACACCGGCGCACCGTGGTGAAATCTGGTTGGCCGCGCACTTAGTGACTGATTTCCCCCTCTGCCTGTGTTTAGTGAATTAGGCGCTCCTGGATTGCTCCATTTTTAACGGTTAGCGCCGTGCAAAGGCGACGCAAACCTTTAGTGAATAGGTCCCAAGGTGTTTTAACATTTAATACACATCCCTTCCCATCCAACTAGAACTTCAGATTTATTTCATAGTCTTGTGTCATTTGATTGTTTTATTCCAGTTTCATGAATATACCCCAAGCATGTTTTTCCACAAAGCACTGTTGCCATTCTTAATCATGTATTGCTACATTGATAATCACATTGTGGCTGTATTCACTACCTGACAAATAGTGTTAGGTGTACCTGATAGATTGACTGAGCGTCCAGTGATTTAGCAGGCAGCAGAGTGTTTCCAGAATATTCAAGTCCTTTTTGTCTGAACTTGATTAACTCCTACTTGTGTTATTTGGTCTTCTCCTTAACTGCCACAACAACACATGGGCAAGTTGGTGAGGAATTATCTGTCGCGCTATTGTTTATGGTGCTAATTAACACAATCAGAGGCTGTGAAATGTAATTATTTGTGCTACACTTCCACTTTCAATAGGAATTCTCTTAGTCTAGTTCTGTTGTTTGCTGTGCTTTTTTTTTTTGTACATTTGGGAAACAAGCATTATCACAATAGCTTGTGCGGCTGGTTAAGGAATAGGACAGCATGGAAAAGAGGGCATATAAATGCAATTTAGGTTTAAGTTCAGGGAATGTTAATTTTTTCTCTATTGGATTATTGTTTCCCACAAGTGGATCACATTCTTATTTTCGATGGTTCCAAGCATGCAGAGCTGATACCATATTGCTGACTAATGCTGGTTGGTCATTGGGAGAGTATCACCACTCTAAAGCATGCATCATAGCAACATAGCATGTTTCATCCACTGATGCCATCACACCACATCAAAAAAGGTTAGGTATTTTTTAATTGTTTAAATGCTGTACAGACTTTTGTAAATGAATAGAAATTAAAATAGCTTGGGAACGGATTAATTGCAATTATATTATTTCCTATTGGAAGAAAAACTTTTCGGAGGTTGAACAATTCGGACTTTGAACAATCCACAAGAACGAATTATGTTCAAACTCTGAGGTACCACTGCAATACATTTGTGGAATATGAGTTATGCAGCAATGTCTAGCCGTTTTCTCATGGGGCGAACATTTTGCCACTTGCTGTCGACTGAAGATGACATCACAGTTGCTCACGGCTTAGGCAAAGGCCAGTCACAGCTCACGTTTTCTGAAGCTGAGCTGTGATTGGATGTGATCTGAGACCTGAGCAACTGTGGTAAAATGGCCACCTTATGATATTGATTAAAAAAAACAAAAAAAAACTGCTTGATTTTGCTGCTTAACTCATATTTCACTAACACAATATTAACCAAAATACCATATTTAGACTCGTGGGAATGCATAGAACATATTAGTGTCAAGAAATTTTTTTGGTGGTTGACTTCCTCTTTAGATGTTTCCTTTTCTGTCTGTTAGTCATATAATATACCTAGAATGACCAGGCATTAAAATGAACAAGAAATCGAAGAAAACAAGATGGTCTAATAATTTTTCCATAACTGGAAATTATAAGCAATTGGAGGACTACAGTGGGGTTGTTTACAACCATGCATTTCTAGTTTCTGTATAAATTCAAATGTCAAAACAATGTTCTGTATTATTTCATTGAAAGCAGGAGAACACTCAAATACAATCACAAATAGATCAACACTGAAGTAGTGTGTATTTCCTGTTTTTCAGAGCAGTGCAAAACACTGTGTATTTATAATAATCACAGGAATGTTTACTGTAAATTTTACTCATGACTCCGTCAGTATTTCAAGTGTAACTCGTGTATTCAAAATCAGGGATTTGGGCAAACGGACGCAGTTCAAAGACGATGTTGCACACAAGTGGGTGAACACTAAACACTCTTTTGTATCCGTATTTAATTTTTGCAATACTAATCTGACTATGCGCATGACTGCACAGTGGCAGAAGAAAAATGGTTGGGTGGGGGAGGGGGTCGGAGAAGGTGTGGGATGGGGGCAGCCGCATGTCTCTACTCTTGATGATTGGCTTGAGCCACATCGAAGGGAGGGACTTCTGCCGCTGTTTCTTCTGCGAGCAAGTGAGGGAGAGAGAGCGGGAGGGAGACTGTGAGAGTAAGGAAGAGAAAGAGACTGTTAGTAAAGGAGGATAGACATCATCAGAGGAGGCAGAGGGGTTCTTCCAGCGCCGGCATGCCTGCCCTACCTCATTTGCACTTCAGACATTATTGCTGCTGCTCCTCATAGACAGTACGGCTGAGGTGCGGAGGTTTGTTTATTTGTCTGTGTGTGTTCAGGCATTTTGAACATCTGTCACATCATATACTGCTTTCCTTTCAGCTGTTGGCTGTGATACTGTGGCAAAGGACTAGGCGGAAACTTGGGGTGCGGGGGGGAGAGCCGGCACACACGGAAGTGTGGTGGAAATTCGGTAAAGAAGAGGCAAGGAACGAACTGGAAAAGACCGAAAATCCGGAAAAAAGCTGGACTGAGCATGACTGCTTTGTTTTTTTCAGCATGTTAGACAATGATATATTTTTACTGGGAGCTGTGTTTGTGATGTGGCGGACTACAACAATTTAAGGGGGACTCCTCATTCTGCCCCTTCTGCAGGGGACGTTGGAGGCATCTCTGTGTTTACGGGCACCAAAGACTTTTCAAGCATAAACCAGACTGGAAAAGGCACTTTTTTTTTTTTTTTGCCTTGTGCTCAGGACACACAGTGGAAAACACTAGACACATTTTGTGTTAATTTGCGCAATCAGAGGGCTTCATCAGCTTTCCATCCCTCTTGGAACTGAAATGAACTGAACTGAAGTGAAATGAAGTGGCAGAACTATGGAACTACGCAACTGAAATATGGAGCATTTGGTTTAGACTGAAACTGTGCAGTTAGGAAACTACCTATAAAAATAGTCCTTGGGTTCACCTTACCCTTGAAGGGCCCCACGAGACGTCGTCCTTCCCGAGATGATGAATTCCTCCTTGGATCCACTGAACCCAAGTTCTGCTGACCTGTCGAACTTCTCTGCTCCCTTTTGTCTGCTTGAAATTAGTTACTCCAAAATCATCACTACCTGCCTGCTTGAAGTCTCCATTATCCTTCTCCTCACTGTTCTGATAATTTCCGGCAACTTGGTGGTGATTTTTGTTTTTCACTGCGCCCCTTTGCTGAGCCAGCACACCACCAGCGCTTTTATCCAGACGATGGCGTATGCTGATTTGCTTGTCGGTGTCAGCTGCCTCTTCCCCTCCTTGTCCTTACTTCATCACCTCCAAGGACTTGACCCCAAACTCACCTGCCAGGTGTTTGGATACATGGTGTCCGTTTTGAAGTCTGTCTCAATGGCGTCGTTAGCATGCGTGAGCGTGGATCGCTACATCGCCATCACGCAGCCCCTGACCTACGCAGCCCTGGTGACGCCGTGCCGAGTGCGCTGCTGCATCGTTCTGATATGGTTGTACTCGGCACTGGTGTTTCTGCCGTCGTTCCTTGGGTGGGGGAAGCCGGGTTATCACGGCGACGTGGTGGAGTGGTGCGCTGTCAAGTGGAGGACCCAGCCGGCCTTCACGACCTTCATTGTCGTGCTTCTCTATGCCCCCGCCACGCTCACCGTCTGCTTCACGTACGCCAACATCTTCAAGATTTGCCGGCAGCACACAAGGGAGATCAGCGAGCGCCGCGCACGTTACCGACCCCAGCCGCACCAAGACCCGGGTTTGACATCCGGATCTCTGCTCAAGGACAATGGCGAGCTCGACCAAAGACATTCGCCCGGCTTATTAAAACCTCAGAAACACCACCATCAACCGTCGCATTATCAGCCATCTTCAACATACCCGGACAAACGGTATGCCATGGTACTTTTCCGTATTACCAGCGTTTTCTACATCCTCTGGTTGCCCTATATCCTTTACTTTCTGTTGGAGAGTGGTGGGATCTACCACCACCCCGCAGCGTCTTTCCTCACCACTTGGCTGGCCATCAGCAACAGCTTCTGTAACTGTCTCATCTACAGCCTGTCCAACTCCGCCTTCAGGAAGGGCCTCAAGCGTCTCTGCTCCTACTGTTTGCAGCGCAGTGGCAGCGGCTTCGGCGTACGGAAACACAAAAAAGCATTCATTGGTTCTATTGAACAGGGATGTGCTGGGGCAGGGTTCGGATCTGGCCATGGAGACGCAGGGATTGGCACAACATGTCATGTGTAGCGTATGCATTGGGGACAGACTTTGGGCACTCAGAAGCTCTTCTGCAAGTCGAAATGTTTCCACGAAGTGATGAAAGGAGGCGTCGTCGTGCCACCACTGTTTGTCACATTTGGAGGTTACACAGATGTCCTCTCTGCTCACGCCGCAGCTGGCGGGTGGGAGGAGTCTGTAGTCAAGCACTGAAGGATAAACTGTCCTAAATAGCCATTCAAGGTGTCATTCATTCTTGGGAGGGACAGTCTGTGAAAGATAGATGGGATTTTATAGGGGATGGGATGTTTTGTCAAGTGTTTGTTCGGAAATGTATCTTAACTTATTTTGCAAAGGCAAAACAATGCAAGGATTGAATATTATCGTGAAGGAAACGTGGAAGAGCTGAACTGTTAATATGATGTACTTTGAGGTATTCTTGCTGTACATTGCATTTATTAAAATCAATGAATGATACGTCTGATTGCGCTTTATCAGTAAAAAGCAAACACAAAGAAACAATTTAGAGGTATCAAGTTTCTATTGGATATTCAATCTTGATGAAAATTCAGTGAGTTTAATGAATGCTCAACAGTGGCTTTGACTGTTAGACAAACTGCTGTTTTTTTCAACTCCTTTCTCTTTGTTGTTGCATGTAATGCAGTTGTCACCCCGATTTTCTCTGATGTCTGTTAGAAAATTATGTGTAAACCATCCAGCAAAACCGAGAGAGTCAATGTTTTCACACTAACTGTACGCTGATAACTGGTACATCATTTAATAATCTGGTACATCTTTTGCCTGAGGACAGTGGTCTGATGACACGCTGTGTTTTGCGGTAGCTGAAACTTCACGTCCCTAATGTGAAGAACTGCCTTGTCCCGTTGAGTGCAGTGGTTGTGAGGTGCAGTATTGTGAACACTGTAATGTACCTGTGCATTTGCACAAAAACCGTTGAGCATCACAGGAAAAGAACACACAAAAACAAAACAAAGGGGCCATTCTCCCTGGCTACAAAGTTCTTCTGAAAGGAGAGTGACCCCTGAGACTTCCATGCGTCCGTGTGCATGCATGTATTGTATGTTCTCGTCATCTCTTCAGCTGTACTTTTCAGAGCTTACTGGAACTTCACATTGAGCGAGCTGAATAGATCTATTGTATGAGAACAAACCGTGGAAATAGACAACATAGCTTTATATGCAGTACCTTATGTTATATACCAAAGAAAGTTTGCATTTTTTTTTTTTAAATAATTTGTTTTCCAATATGGAGGCTAATATTTGAGAGGTTTCTACACTTTTGGTGTAAGATCGTCAAGACTGTGAAGCGCACCTTGAAGTTATTCATTGTTGCCTTGAAATACAAGTTGAAGTGGGAATGCGTTCTATTTCCAGAGGGCTCCGTTTTGTAGACATGTGACTGTTAGACCGAATAGACATGGGCTGTCCATTTTCCGAGCTCATAAAGCTCACATTGTAACTGCTGAGTGAGAGTTTGCACAGTTCGGGTATACCGGAACGCGACCAATGGCTGAACAAGACTGTTAAAAGCAAGGGTGCTAACGCGGTTATCACCTTCCATTGCTCGACTTACTCCCACTTGAGGATATTTTAAGTGTTTGTTTGTTTTTCCGTGGGTGTAGTTTTGTAATTATGATGCACAATCATGATAGATTCACGTCTTGTCTTACAAAATGCTGTCATTTGTGAATCAGTGCCAAATATGATAATCGTTCATGTTACTACGTCCTGTTGTCACCTCGTTGTCAGTTTAAAGAAATGGCATAATGAATGTGTCTGTTCTATTGTGAAGACTTAAATGGGGCGAAATATAACTGCAATTGTATTTATTCTGAAAGTGCGTTTTTCCCTTGGCTTTATCGAGGTGAACCTACTGTAAAATGATTTTTATGCTTGAAAAGAACAGATTGTAATCAACAGAAGTGATCGGATTTTTATTTTTATTTTTATTTTTTAAAGGCAATTCAATGTCAGATGACGGGTGTTGCTGCTGCCAACTATTTTATGTGCACTATTTTCTGGATTGTTTGTTGGTCAGCGAGCAAGTGGAGTCATTGTTTTGTGAATGAATTTTCAGACTGTACATACAGCATCGCTCCTTGTAAATAAAAAGCCTCTTGAGCGTTACGATCATTAAATTATTACGTTAGACAAAATTCACAAAAATTAAAAGTACTAAATAACATTGGACATGCTTACAAGCGGTTTTACAACCATAATCAATGACTGTGCTTTAACACATGCATAGCTGGAGACAGACATTTCCTTATCTATCTTTCAATCTGTGTTGGTTTTCTTTGTGGTTATTTTAGGCTCTAAATAGGACACACCACTACGGAGCTAATTGTACACTCATGACCCAGCTTTTGTGAGCAGCTGACTTTTTGGTCTTGAAAATGTACTTTGAGATAGAGTCCACTCTTACCAATACAAGTCATAGTCATATCCAGAATGAGTTTTGTAAGTTGAATTCATAGACTGAGAATGTCGAAATAAATCCATCAAATGTGTTTATTTTTTACTGTCACTTTGAAATGAGACCCTGCGGCCAATCCCAGAAGACTTTATGATCTGTAGGTGGCAAACTTATATGTACTGTATAATGTATTGTAGCTTTGTACATGTTGTGCATCTGTACTGAGAAAATAAATGTAATTTTATCTCTATGTACTATTTGACGTATTTGTGGAACTTTTTTGAGTAATTTATTTGTGCTTTTCCATATTTAGAAAAAAAATGCTACAGTATATAAACCAATTTATTTGTAATATGGCAGTAGGGTTATTATAGTTTTGGAATTTTTCATTTTAGTTTTTATTTTTATTTTTTTTTAATTTAGTTAGTTTTAATTTAGTTTTCAGGATGGTTCTGTTAGTTTTTTTTTATTAGTTTTAGTTCTTTAATAAATGCTTAGTTTTAGTTTAGTTAGTTTCAGTATTTTTATTTTATTTTTTTTAATGTGTAGTATTGTGCACAATATTTAAAAAACACCATTCCGGTTTATATCAAAATAACTCTACTAAAAATCACATTTAAAATCACCCCCAAAGGCTCATGCATTAAATGAATTACCAAAGACTAAAACGAAGGACGTTTACTATAATTATAGTTAGTTTTATTTTAGTTAGTTTTGTAAACATAAAATGTAGTTTCAGTTAGTTTTCTTTTTTAAAAAATAATATTCATTTTTATTTTATTTCGTTAACGAAATTGTTTTTGGAATTTTAGTTTTTTCGTTAGTTTTAGTTAACTAAAATAACCTTTAATAGTACCTGTGTTTTTCGACACCTTCCCTTCTTACTTTGACCATCTCCAAACATTTTTGTTTTTATTTTATTTGAACTGAGTCAAATGCCATTTTTAGCATATGTCGCGGGCCGCTAAAATATGGACGGCGGGCCGCAAATGGCCCCCAGGCTGTAGTTTGGACACTATTGCCGTAGATGATAACACGTTCAAAACAGACATGCTGCACATCATGACTGACTGTAACAAATAAGGTCAATAGAATTCTTTTGTCTTTCTTAAAGAAAAGCAATAGATTTCAAGTCATGCAGAACTTCATCATTTGCTAAATTGCAAACGTGCCATTTTCGCTTGTCGCGGAGAAAATGCTAACATGATGTAAATGGACTGTAATTCACCGGCACCAGATTGCAGAGCGCTGAGGGTGCATTGTGGTAATGAGGCAGCACACGTTTAACTCATTCACTCCCAGCCATTTTCACAGAAGCCATTCCGTTCGCTCCCGGCCGTTTTACTGGATTTTGACTAATTTTGCAAGGCCCACAGAATATTGTGTTTTATTGCTATAAAAGCATGGAACCTACCACAAGAAAGATTAAAGTCTTTTCTTTCATCAGGAAAAAAAAGTATGTTTCTATCTGTTTCTGTTTTGCAGCAATTGGCATTAGAAGAGAGCTAAGTTTCATCAGTTTCCACAAATTATTTAAAATTCAAAGTAATTTAGCTTTTTTTTTTCTAGATGGCCCTGGTTGAACTTCTTTGTTCTGCTGCCACCTGCTGGCCGTTTGTGTAATAGCTACCATTTCTGCAACCGTTCTTTGCAGCTGAGAGGCTGCATCAAAGCCTTCTGTATGCTCTAGCATAAAAAAACAAAACAAAAAAAAACAACGTATACATACGTCTTTGGGACACTTACATTAAAAAAAACGTATTTACACGTTATTGGGAGCAAATGAGTTAAGTGGATGACTGAATGATGGTGGATTGATGCTATAAGAGTGCAGGAAGTTTACATCGTCTTCTATTATTGTCTACCCTTCCCTTGTCTTGTGACCTGGTTGTGTCTGCGATGATGCCTCCTTCGCTTGTTGGAGTTGAAGCAGCTGCACGGTAGTAGAAGTGGCACACAAACGATATGATTAAGATTTAATGATTGGGTATGCAAAGGCGAGAATACAACACAGTCAGGTTTGGAAAGCGAAAGAATGCGAGGAGGAGAATTTGTTGGGTTCACGTTATATCCTGTCGAATGTTCTATTTGGCGTTTCAACAGGGAAGGGAGCAGAGAAAGAATAACAGAATGACAAGTCAGCCATTGTGTTAACTCAAACAAAATCAGGGACATAAACAATAGTGGGCTAAATACTCAACTCAACCTTCCCACGGAAGTGCAACGCTGAACCGCTATTCCCGGCATTATAGCCGTCATACGGTACACTCGCTCGCACCACATCGTGGGTCGGCCACATTTGGCTCAATCCCAGTCAAGTTTTTGGCTACAAGCAGGGCACATTTTGTCCTCGTGCTTGTTTTTAATAATACTAATCACTGAATTTTTATTTATGTATTTTTTATTATTATTTTTTTTAAAGTGCAATTCCTTTGTGTCTTAATTACATACATCCAAGTGAGTAATTCAATGATTGTAATGCAACAATTACGGCACACTTTTTCTTACAAATAGATTTAGTACATTTTATCTACATGAAAAGTGAATTTTGTTATAACTGCTTAAAATATATATTCGCGTGCTAAAAATCAATCAATCCATATCAAAACCTCATGAGATCATTATTTTCTTATGTTGACAGAAACCGCTTTGGGAACAACTAAGCCATTGTTTACATTCCCATAAAATCCAGTTATTTATTTATTTTTTTTATCAGAAGCCAACCAGAGGCATTTACTAATTAGATCAGCTTGCTCACACTCAAATTTGGGGGAAAATTGATTGAACATAGTTCCTTTGAAATTTTCTGCATCTTAATTAAGAAACTGCAAACATGTTTGCGGCTAACGCCCAAGCTAATATTCAATTTCAAAATGCCTAATTTATTGCGTAACGTTCATATTATTGAAACCACACGAGTGTCACCATGCTGTATAATTTTCTAAATGCATTGATTCTATTAAGCCATAAAGATAATTAAAGAAAGCAAATGACTAATTATATTTTTTTTCCCATCGAATATTACGAGCTGAACCAAAAACAGAATCACAGTTTAAAACTGGCATTAGTTTGCTTGACCTTATAACAAACAACAGTGGAATATATAAACATTATGCAATTGTTTGATTGACTGAATTTGGTGCGCTTGAAAATTGACACAACCTTTGATTTTTCTGCATTAAGCCCTTGGAGGGGACATTTTAGACACCCCTGAGCATATATTCCTTTTGTATATATTCCATTTAATGACACTATTCTAGTTTTCAATGCATTTTTTTTTTTTTTTTTTTTTTTTTTTTTGTCGTGTGCATGTTTTTTTCGGGGTGTGAATTTACTGCACTCCCGGTTTGAGTCATTAAGAAGCAAACGGTATTTATTGCAGGTACCTGCACTTAACGTCCGCCGCTATGAGACGTTGGTTATGTTTTCGCTCCCCTCTCACGCAAGGCTCTCTTCAACTGAACACAAAGACAGAAGGGAAGCTAATTTGCCCTTATGTCAGAGGTCTTTGTCTAAGCTCTCAGCACTCGAGATAAGAGTCGCTAAGTGGTGCTTGTATCAACATGGAAGCTTATCGTTCATTCGGATGCTTTGGATCAGTGTTATGGGCACGCTCACTCCTGGCTTCCTGGTTGTAAAATGTATAATTATGAAAGATTTGCATCCGAATGAGCTAATAGACGGATACCAATAGCCTTGGGCTTAAAACTGTACAGATGGTAACTGCACTATCTGCTTTTGACGTGGTAATGGTATTAGCAGTCCAGGAATGACACAATGTGAAGAATTTAACACAGTTCATACAGTTCACTCGACATGCAGTTTGTATGATCAACTTGGTACACGGTCTTCCACTCACAGTAAATAAACAAAGTGAAACGGTAGTTCATCCGTGATTTGCTAGGTGTGGTGCAAGTTGTCGAACGCACTTAGCAACACGGATGCTGGCGAGAGTTTTACTATTTCTTTCTTCCTGTTTCTTTTTGCACACACTTTATTTTCATCTGGCGGTTCTTCCTTTCTGGATGTTGCTTTTAATGGCAAGGGGGAAGGAGGCTGCCGTGGACTTGATGGATATCAGAAACTCACACAAGCTTGAATTAGCTGCAAGAAAAACATAAAACTCAATTAACAAATGGAGGTATCACGACAGGGTATTAGGGGCACATTGGAAATGAAAACATAATAATGGGGTTTATTACTCATAATTGGGAAGGAAGAGTATAGGCTGCATGATGCACGCATACTCGCAGTGCATTTTTTTTCTAATTCAATTATTCTGTATGCCATGTACAGGACTGTCTCAGAAAATTAGAATATTGTAATAAAGTCCATTATTTTATGTAATGCAATAAAATAAGCAAAAATGCCATACATTCTGGATTCATTACAAATCAATATTGCAAGCCTTTTATTGTTTTAATATTACTCATTATGGCTTTTTTTTTTTATTTATTTTTTTACTTGGTCTGAGAAAATATGTTGATAGGATTTTGAGTTTTCTTAAGCTGTGTAAGCCATAATCAGCACTATTAAAATAATAAAAGGCTTGTAATATTGATTTGTAATGAATCCGGACTGTATGGCATTTTTGCTTATATAATTGCATTACAGAAAATAATGGACTTTATCACAATATTCTAATTTTCTGAGTCGGTCCTGTAAATTGTAAGATTAGTTTGAAATAATCTTGAACAGTTTAGCATCATTGTTTGCAGGACATTAATTTTGGAGTGATTTTTTTTTTTTATATATATATATATATATATATTTACCTTGGTCCCTATTCCTCTTAAATAATTAATTTCTCTACTAGACTGCTAAGTTGTATGCTTCGCAAACACTTTAACTAATTATAACTTTATTAAGACTTTTTTTTTCAACACCCCAAGCAAAATATTATTCTTAGCATTTTATTCTTGAGTTCATTTTGGCTAATGAATATCCATCCATCTATCTAGCTTGGTCGTCAGCTCATCGCATCGTTTAATAAACTAATTTTTCATTTTACTGACGTCCTCATTTGTAGTATCGCAAGAAGACAAAAATAATTTATCTTCCAATTAACACCCCTCATTCTTATAACAACAAATTCCCAAATTAATTACTGTATCTTCTGGATTGATCCCTATTCTTATTTGTTGCTGCGCTCATTATCGTCTAATGTGAGAGGAGGTTGCCCGCGTACAAAAATTTTCCAGTTGTTCTAAATTGCAAACACGTTTCCCACAGGAAATCATTGTTATTTATTTGGTACACTCTCAAAAGTGTCACCATCACAAAACCATATGTGTGCAGTACATGCACTGTTTTAGGTAATATTTTATCATGCACATATAAAGTCTGTCTGCAATATTGCTGGATACTGTAAGATGCCGTCTAGTTCAAAGCAACATTACTTATTTGCACACAAATGGCGTATTTCTTGTGGTGAGTCACTTTCATCTTTTAGTTAACAATTGTGAGGAAACGCAGGTCAGATGATGGATGGATGTATAATATTTGTTTTATCTCTCCTTCCCTCCCCCGCCTCCCCCTTATCTCACGGCTAGGAATCCCCCCAGGACAGTGCCATCACGCGAGACATTAACAGGACGTTCCCAGCTCATGACTACTTCAAAGACACTGGAGGAGATGGGCAAGACTCCCTGTATAAGATCTGCAAGGTATTCACACTTGGAAGAGTTTGAAATTCATATTTCTGCACTCTCAATATTAAGGCATTATGCAGCAAGTCGGTCATATGAATGGATCAGCAAAGTGCAAGAGCAGGAAACGGAAATTGGGTGGCACCAGTTGCAGATTTCCCATTTTATTTTGTTTTATTATTATTATTTTTTTATTTTTTTCTCTCCACACTACCGAAGTTTATTGCATTCTCTTGGGGGAAAAAAATCTTGATTTTCGGACTATTTTTTCAGGGAGCTTTGTTCTTTATTATTATTATTATTGTTTTTAATATTCTGTTTTAAAAATGTTTTTTTATGTTTTAATGAACATTTTTTTTTCTGTCATTACAATAGATTCCGTAACAGGAGGAAAAATTACTAAGAAAAACAGAAGAAAAAAAATCCAGGAACACGGGCGGAAAATTCTAAAAAACAAAACCAAAACAAAAAATACTCAGAAAAACAGAGCCCCAGCTTCTATTTTTACCTCAACCCCCCGATTTTTTTCTGAATATTTTTTTTTTCCTGTTTTTCAGATTTTTTTTTTTTTATGACAGAAAAAAAATATCCAGTAAAAAAGAAAAAAATAAAGGAAAAAGTGATAAAAAATTACACAAAAACAAAGCTCCCCCCCAAAAAAATTAGAACAGTGGATGCAATACGCATCTGCACCAACCCACTTAATTTTCCTTTTTTTTTTTTTTTTTTTTTAAATGTACGATGCTCACATTACCAAGTTTCAATGATGGTGTGGTTTTTGTTTGAGAATTATCACTCACAGGTTTCCCCACATGCTTTCGGAAGACTCCATACAAGTTTTTTTTTTTTTCCCCTGTAGTGGCGACGTAACCCAAACTTGTCCAATCAGAATGCGCCATAATCTCACTAACCTAACCAACGCCGTAGTGAAGTCGTAATTGCAATAAATACTTAATATGAACAACACTTCTTGGTTATAATTATAAAACAATAACATAAAAAAATAGTAAGCACAGCAATAACTTATCTCGCTTTCTCGTGCCGCACATTTTTACACACGCCATTTGTGTGTCAGGACTCTTGTCAAGTAAAGCAAACAAAAAAATCTTTGCGAGTCCTTCTCCACTGCCTAATGAGGCATGTAAAAAGATTGTTGTCACATGAGGGAGACATGCAGTTGTTACCCAAATTTTCCAGCTGCTCCGAATGATGCTGCAGGCCCCTTGGCATGCTTCCTGACCAATTTTTAATCACGTCTTTTAATCAATTCTATGACGAATGCTCATTTTTAAATATGCATATCAAATACGAGTGATGACAGATGAGATAAACGCCGCTTTTTTCTTCTGTATGAGGTATTCTTTTTAGCTACTGAGCCTTCATTTCATCAATTTTGAATCAGCAGCAATTACTGCAAATGATATATTTGAGGACTTTGACTCCGCCTACGTACAAATAGTTTTTTTTTTTTTTTTTAATGTCCATACCATATCAATACCTAAGTTTTTTATTCTCTATATGGAAAAGCTGTCCTGCCATTGGTTCAGAGCATTCAAGGGCCAATAGGATATCTTATATCGGCATGCAGTGAGCATGTCACATATCAGTGAATGTCGTGCACGAGCAAGACGCAAGATGCTGCATCCAAAGTCCTATATTAGCCTTGGAAATAATGGTATCGGCAGGTTACTCGTTAGTAGTCACCGATACCGATACCACTGTTTTAATGCAGTATCGGGGCATCTGCCGATACCAGTATCGGTATCGGAACAACACTAGTGAGCATCCCACATCTTCGGCAACCATACGTGTAGCGTTACCTTCTTCAAGAAGTTTGTTAATCCTGTCTTTGGTCTCAAGAGACATCTCCCTTGTTGGAGCCATGATTCTTGCCAGTCCACTTGGTCCAGCAGCCCTCCAAGGTGGGATAACTGCACTGTTTTTAAACTGCTGACAAACGAGCAGATGTCATTTGAGACAGGTGCCCAATTAAGGAAAGGAAATTGACTGGGCGTGTCCTTATTTTCTGCTCAAAATGGAGTGATTTCATATTTATTTCCCTGCACTTGCTTTATAAAAATAACATTTACTGACCAGCACGATGTTTTTTCTTCATTTCTTTTAGTGTTTCTGAGAGCCAAGATGTTGCACTTTGGAATGACCTTACGACTGTTTCATGCTTTTTATCTGAGTTTGATCTACAGAATAAAACGTCTGAGCGAGTGCTCGTCCAAGACTTGGCGATTCCATACTTTTTGCTAGGGGTTGTATATTTGTGATTGACCAGTTAACCAACCATTTCTTACTTTTAATTTGAACAGAGTTTACTCCAACAGGACCAAAGTCAATTTGCTTTTTTCCAATATGAAGAAGTATTTTTGAATTTAGAAGTCATCTCGTGTCACGTTGGAACTTTCATTACCCAAACAGTCATGGGAATGCACTGAAAAAAGAATTGATAAAAAAATGTTCTTTGTGTACCAATAATTAAATATCAGCTGTTGTTTCCAGGGGCAACTGTTGCGGATGCACACGCCTTCATGACCTCATGATCAGAAACAATGACGGTCTGTGTCTTCAATTTTTAAGGGCTCGTAAATAAGAGATTACATCACAACAATTGTGTAAATTGCTTGATACTGACAGGTTCACTGACTTGAAGCTATTGAGCCAAGCACATATCAGATAAAAAAAAAAATGCATAAAAAACACATTTTCTGAGCGTTTCTTGCACATGCATATTATTGAGACACTCACGACTGTGGTTGCTGCGCTCAGATTTTTCATTTCATTCATTATGTATGTATAACTCGAGCGAGGGCATCCATCTCGACGCAGTTAAGCACCTCCTCAGGTGTGTTTAAATAATTCAGTTGGCCCCAACTCAAACCCCCCCCGCCTTTGCTGCGCTCGTGGATTGATCCGCGCTTTGTCGCTTTGGTTTGACTCATTACTCGCATTTGTAGCACAGTAGGCCATTCGGACCATTTTGGTGAAATTTTGTCCTGTTTTGTTCTCTCAGATTTACACGGTCTCAAAAGGCACCGCATACCATCTCGGGGTTCCTTTTCCCTCTATTGCAACATCAATCTGACACGCGTTTGCTCACTGTGTGTTTCTAAAAGGGGAACTCCATCTGCTGTGGATTCGGTATTTAAACAAGCGTTATCTGAATGATATGATCTAAACAAATGCGGTTTGTCTTTTTATTTACAACTACGGTTTTGCTCTACTGCAGCCTGAGCACACTTGCTATTTATTTATTTTTTTTGTTATTTAAACATTTCATTTTTCAGCGTTTGCATGAACTGTCCAAGCCTATTTAATAACCTTCTGCACACGTGCGTTTGTCTCCGCCCACCAGGCATACTCTGTGTATGATGAGGAGATTGGCTACTGCCAGGGACAATCCTTCTTGGCTGCTGTGCTTCTGTTGCACGTGAGTTTCCATGTCAGTCCAGCAAAAACACATTTTCTTGATCAAACAAACTGATGTGCGGTCAAGTAGGTTCTGTTCTTTATTATTATTATTGTTACATGCCTTAAGTCGTCTTATCAGTTGGGTTCCAGTAAAAAAAAAACAACGTTTTTGCTTATCTTGTCCAACAATTTCGAGCACAGAGAACAACTGTTTAGTGTCTTCCTTTTTGACAGCAGTGCCAGATATCAACTTCCATCATGTTTTGTGCCACATAAATTCTGGCAAGATTTACTGGCGGTTGAAGTCATTTTATGTGTACATAAAAAATATTTGTCCCCTGCAAAATCAAGGACTTCACTGCTTATGCATTAGATCTTTCGTACACATTTAGATCCAGATTTATCAAAAATATTTGACGCAAGTTTGACCCACGTTTGTTTACTCTCTGTAAATGAAACAATGGCATCATTTTTGCTTCATATTTAATGGATTTTCCTTGTTTAACGGGAATGACTGGGTGAACATAAATTTAGTTACATTAAATCTTAAAATTTCTTCTTTTTTTTTTCTATTGTAATGGGACTGGCTATTTGTTCAGTCAACAACTAAAAATTTTTTAAAAAAAGAACAAAAATAACACCAGAAGTTTTATTTCAAGAATTATGTTTTTTTTTTTTTTTTTTTTTTATAACTGGGTCAAGTTTACCTTCAATATAAGAATTTGCTGGGGTCAAATTGATGCCAGTGATACAAAACCGTGTTCATAATTTTGAAAGTTAGGAATGTAAACAAAGATACATGCATCCGAACATGTTCAAGTGGATTTCCCTTGTTAAATTTATAGTGGGTATAAAATTCCACTGTTGAAAAAAAAAAAAAAGTCTAATGTGGACAAAAGTAGACCATAATATATCATTTGTAAAGTTTTTTTTTTTTAATCTGATTCATAATCTATTAAATTAATTTGAAAAAGAACATGTTTGGAAGAATTAAAGTAGTACATTAAGCTTGTTGGTTGAATGATAGAATTAGTGTGCCCCCCCCTTCTTCTTCTTTTCTATCAGTATTGCCATCTTGACTTAGAGGAAAATTGTTGACCCATTTCCTTACAAATATGTCTAAAGAAGCAGCAACAATGTTTTTAGCTTTCGGGTGTTTCCACTTGTGCAACCAGATTATTGTGTATTTGTTTTTTATCCTTTCTGGCAGTTTTGTTTCTTTTTCATTGAATGTTACATAATTGACACTATAGTATGGGAAATTGTTTCAAATGTTGCATTAGAAATAGGAGCACCACAATTAACGAGACATTTCTGCAGAAATTGCATGGGAATGCTGAAAAGCTGAATGCTAATAAAACATTTCCCAAGCGAGATTTGCTGAGCAGGATCGGAGAGCTGGTCATGATGAGACGTTGTATCATGTATGGAAGTGGGCGTGGAAAGTGGGACTTGGAAAAAGTTCAGTGTCGGTCCCATTGAAAATGAATGGGGAAAAGTTGATATTTAACGTTAAATTGTGCGAGTACTGTAAGTTATGTGGAATCAGATGATATATACCCAAGATGGCGTGAATTTTTGAAGCGAGTTGAAATTTGAACATTATGTATTATGTATTATGTGGGAGTTTTTGCTCATCAAAAAAGTGTGGAGAATAAAATGTGTCTGAAATAATAATAAAGCATCCGAATAACATTTTCAGCATTCCCACAACTATCTTGGATTGTAATTTTTCTTTTGTGTTGCATTTGAACAATAGACAATTATCATGTTTTATGAATCAATCAGTAAATGTAAATTCTCAGCGTAGTTAAAAAAAAACTAATTTGGAACAATACCCAAATTACAATATTAATTCAGTTATACAAAATGCTTGAAATGGAGATTAAAAATAAACTGATAAGTCTGTGCTGATGAATTCATGCCCTACCTAGTACATTAAAAAACTAACAAATAAATAACTAAATAAATAAAACATTTACAGTGCTTAGTCATGAATTCACCATTAAACAAACAAACAAACAAACAAACAAACAAACAAACAAAAGCCGCTGTTATTCGTTAAAAAACTCATTTATGCTCTCCTCTTGCTATAACATACTTAAGTTTCTACAACAGTGCTCCTTTTTTTTCCCTGAAAAAAAGTAGATCTTTACTGAAAGTTGAAAAAAAAAAAAAAAGAACAAACTTGCAGCGCCAGAATTAATGGTTTCCCTAGCCAACACTGCCACCTAGAGGTAAAACTATATCACCGCATGCTTGCAACTTTAACTAATTTTGCACTTACCTCGTTATATGATTTCATAAGGTACAGTCTATATACAATATCATCAGAATGTGTCCCTAACAGTTTTTTTTTTTTTGGCTTTGTTGCTCAGATGCCGGAGGAGCAAGCCTTCAGCGTGCTCGTCAAGATCATGTTCGACTACGGCCTCAGGGACCTGTTCAAGCAAAACTTTGAAGATCTGCATTGCAAGTTCTTTCAGCTGGAGAGACTCATGCAGGTTTGTGCATATCGCAAATCACTGCTCCTAATATGCTTACCCACACCTGTTTTTTTATTTTTAATCTTTTTGTCTTTATCAAGGAATATATTCCCGATTTGTACACCCATTTCCTGAACGTGGGTCTGGAAGCGCACATGTACGCCTCCCAGTGGTTCCTCACCCTCTTTACAGCCAAGTTCCCTCTCTACATGGTCTTCCATATCATTGACCTGCTTCTGTGTGAGGTAAGTTACACACACGTGCGACCAACACTGTCGGGGTTTGTGCGGGCTCTTTGCAAAGGTCTTCATTTCCAAAATCAAAAATGTGTATTCATTGTTTTCTAAATCTTAAACGGGTATTACATTTCTTGCGTTCATATAAGAAATAGATTGATAGCTCAAATAGATAAATCGACACATTTATTATGATACAACCCGCTTTTGTTGTATTGATGTGTGCGTCATTGGGCTAAAGCTTCACTAATGTAGCCTACGTGATGCTAGCTTATAGCAACTGCCGCATTTCTATTGCGTCATTCTTTTGCTTCGCCCTTCAGGCATGGCCAATCGATTTGCACAATCTAACAGTCATGTTAGAGTTTGATTAAGTGTGGCTTGGCAAAGAGGTCATATGCGAAAGAGGCTTTTAATAAGTGATACAACTTTTTGTCCAAATTGCACAGCACTGTTGCTGTATGTAGAGACATGTTTTGTATTATCATATCATAGAATGATTTAGTTCATAATGGAGCCTCATAAAGCCTCATAAAAGAGCCTTAAAAAAAAACTCTTACATTTGATTTGGTGACTCCTGCAGAAACCCCAATTGAGATAGCAATACTGTACTTTTTAGTTAATCCAGTTCTCCTCATCCTCAGGGTATCAGTGTGATCTTCAATGTGGCTCTGGCACTTCTCAAGGTAACATTTCTACCATATTTCTATTCGACCACTATATTTATGTCCATTTTTAGACCTTCTATTTATACATTTTCTATTCCATTATACAGTCCATTTACTGTATTTTTGGACTATTAGACACATTTTTTTTTGTCATCGTGTGGCTGGTCCTACTAATTGTATATAGTGCAGTATGTTAAAATCCCCATTCCCAAATCGTGTTGACTTTGGCGGCGGTATTGCATGAAAAGTATTTGCCGAGAGGAAATGGAAGTATCGTCTTGGCAAAGAATGTGTGATGTCATAAGGATTTGCAACACCGACCCGGATTCTACCTTTGGTCACAATGCGACACGGGATTTGAATTAACTCATTTGCTCCCAATAACGTGTAAATATGTTTTTTGTTTTTAATGTTTTAAGTGTCCCAAAGATTTTTTTTTTTTTTTTTTTTTTTAATGCTAGCGCATACAGAAAACTTTGATGCAGCCTCTCAACAGCAAAGAACGGTTGCAGAAATAGTAGTTATTACACAAACGGCCAGCAGGTGGAGGCAGAGCAAAGGAGATCAACCAGGGCCATGTTGAATAAAAGCTAAATTACTTACAATATTCAAGTACATTTGTGAAAACTGATGAAACTTAGCTCTCTTTTGATGCTAATTGCTGCAAAATCTTTCTTTTGATAGGTTCCATGTTTTTATTAGCAATAGAACACAATATCCTGTAATATAAGTAGATATTGTAGATTTGTTATCATGCCTTTACATTTAAGAAGAATTGATGTGCCATAATTGATCAATATCAGATTGAATTGAATCGGAAAAGATCAAAATTGAATCAAACTGAAATTAGAAATCGATACCCAGCCGTATACGATATATGACACCTCTTATCAGCTAAGACAGGTCTTCATAATCGGGTTCTTCCTTTTTGGAAATGGAGATTCTCACCCTTTTGTCTTCTTTTTTCCTCAGACATCAAAAGATGATCTGATCCAGACAGACTTTGAGGGCGCCCTCAAATTTTTTCGGGTCCCAGTTCCCAAAAGGTATCGCTCAGAGGAAAACGCCAAGAAACTGATGGAGCTGGCTTGTAGCATGAAGGTGAGTGTCACCTTGGGTGACCTTTCACACTGACCTCATCAAAGGACGGCAGAACGTGTTTCGGCTGAGGTCAAACTGTTTATATTTCCCCAAGTGTCACAAACATCACTACAAGATAGTGAACAGTGGATGTGTGAGGAATCGAAGCAGCACACATAGACTAACGTCACTGAATTATTGGTAACATAAATATGTAAATATGAAATACATTTCTCTCAGAAAACCTGCACCGAGTTCCTATACTGCTGCTTTATGACCAGTAGGGGTCACTGTTGAACTTAAAGATGTAATTACAAATAAAGTTTGACAGATTTTGGGACCATCTGGCCCAGTTTCAGTCATTCGAGGTAACTTTGGCCAGTTTATGTTTTGATGATCTGTCTGTTACATTCACATTGGCAAATATCCCAAACATAGCAGATTTTTAGACTTTAAGTCTTAATTAGAATCACGTGTGCTTTTTCATACATAATATTAAACTAAATAGGCACAAAAAAAATGGTTATTGTCACATAGGGATGTAACGCAAACATCATGATACAATATGATCACGATATGAAGGTCACGATACGATAAATATCATGATATTGTGGGGCAATTGGCGATATTTAAAAAAAAAGATCACAATATTGTAAAAAAAAAAAAAAAAAAGCACAATATTGTAAAAAAAAAAAAAAAAAAAGCACAATATTGTGCTTTTGTACAAAACAGCAATGCATATAAACCACCAACAATCTCTAATAACAATAATGAGGCACTTACTTGCTAATGCAAGCACACATTGATCACTTCACAAGCAAATTAGTTTTCCCCTTCATCTGACAATTAGCATAGATTTTAAAAATAGAAGGCCACAACATCCCTAATGAAAATTAAATTGCACTAATAAACTAGCCACTAGAGGGTGCTAGAACTGCACTCTTTTAACAGATGTTTTCCTTTTAAATATTGTGAACATGACGCCGACGATATTGTGGCAGTTTTAATATCACGATATTGCCCTTATCATTACATCCCTATTGTCATGTTTCAGATAAGCCA
This sequence comes from Festucalex cinctus, assembly GCF_051991245.1. Taxonomy (NCBI): domain Eukaryota; kingdom Metazoa; phylum Chordata; class Actinopteri; order Syngnathiformes; family Syngnathidae; genus Festucalex; species Festucalex cinctus. Next base: position 22,244,229 of record NC_135425.1, read on the forward strand.
GAAAAAGCTAAAGAAGTTTGAGAAGGAGTACCACACCATTAGGGAGCAGCAGGAGCAGCAGGAAGCACCCATTGAGAGATACGAGGTTTGTGCGCATGCACGGAACTCGGATGATTAATTAACTTTTTACTTTTTATATATTAACATTGAGCTGTGCTAGTCCACTTTTTTTTTTTTTTTTTTTTTTAATCTTAACAGGGTCCTCGTAAATATACTACATTTGAAAGATTTAGATCTCATAGTTTATTTTCTGGAATTGCAAACAGCACAAAAAAAAAACAGAAAAAAAGCAATAATAATGTCAACATTTAAAAGAAATGAGGTAGTTACATTCTAAAATGCAGTATACATAGTTTGAATGTAAAAGTCATGTTTGGGTGTGTCATTACTGTCATTCATATTTGCTTCCGTCCGATGCTCTAATCTTTTAAGTGATTGAAGGTGCTGCTAAAAGTAAGCAGGAATGCGTGATTACAGCCCATACATTATAAATACTGCATTATATCAGCTGGAGTCAGCTTGAAAAATGGACTGTACCGTCTCAACCATAAATTCTTTTGATTATACATAAGTTGCATTTTTTCCTAGTCCCGCTTCTCGATATTTTATTCTGTCCTCCATGCAGATAGATGCAGGTCATGTCCTGTTAAACATTATACAAGTTCTCGCTTCAGTTAAATTTCTCACTCGCTGAGCACAGAATCTCGTTAGTGTTATTCCGTTCATTCGCGACTTTCACTTCCCGTCCCAAGTGCGCTGAGCCACGCCCCCCTTGTTTGACTCCCGTGATCTTCCTTCCTCATTTGGCCTCGTTGTCATTCTTGTTGTCGACGCTGATCCGCAGAGGGAGAACCGTCGCTTGCAGGAGGCCAACATGCGCTTGGAGCAGGAGAACGACGACCTGGCGCACGAGCTGGTCAGCAGCAAGATTGCCCTGCGCAAAGACCTCGACAACGTAAGTCGGAAAGAAAAGGCGGACGTTGTCCGTTTTTTTCTGTGATGGAGGAAAACCTGCGAGAAACTTCATACTTGACGTACACTTCTGTTGAGACCTCATTTTTGTGTCTCCTCATTATGAGAAATTATTTTTAATTGCAGAATCCAAATCATCATTTAATTACTGTGCCTTTCACTAACGTTTTCAAGTATGCCACTCGCATAATTATTACATTTTGTGCTGCACCAAAATCATTATTTTATTAAATAATATTATGGAAATGACCTTCTTAATTGTTTATTTGTAAGTACTGTAGTCGGGGTTTTGGATTGTGACCAGTTTTTGAAACAGTGAGATTAATTTACATACTTACTCTTTAAGCTTTTGGCACAAGCATCGGCAAAGATTCACCATTTTCAATCGACAGCCAGACTGCATGGAAATGTGAACACTGATTTCAAACTTGCGTTTTAAGCAGCACATTCTTTATCGTTTGGCAAAGGTTACGACATGTTGGCAGCGTTGAGTTCAGGGGTGTCCAGACTTTTTCACATTTGAAATTCTTTGACCACTGGTTCACAGTGTTCCATCGTTTATCGCGAGTTCATTTATTTTTATTTTTTTTTTTTAAACAGCATGCTTTCTGGTTTGTTTATTTTTTTGGTATTTGCACGGCCCGTACCTCTCGAACCCTACGTCCGACCGGGGACATACGGGCATCCGCGGATTCGTCTCGACAAGACCTTTCAAACGGTGTCTGTCCCGTCGCTCCACGAAATTGCATTCCGGAGATAGAAAGTATATACTGTGCTGTATAATAAGTACATTTAAAAATACAGAGAATTAAAGAAAAAAACATTCATAATAAAATAAAAATTATAACAAAATGAAAAAAACATATGTAATAAGTAAAAAAATACATACTGTGCTGTATAATAAGTAAATAAAAAAACAACATACTTTAAATGGATGAAATGACTGTAAATAAAAAAAAACAGAATGAAAGAAAAAACATTCAAAATAAAATAAAAAACGTAAGTGAAAAAAATATATACTGTGTTGTATAATAAGTAAATTAAAAAAATACTATTAATGGGAAAGAAATGACTGTAAATGGAGAAAAAAAAACATAAATGATGAATGGAAAATGCATTCATAATAAACTAAAAATCATACCAAAACGAAATAACATATAATAAACGAAAAAAAAATTAAATAACGGGATTTTTTTTTTTTTTTTAATTACATTTCCATTATCGTGGGTAGTTTTTGGAACGTAACAGCCACGATAAATTAAATGAGGGAACACCGTATTTGTTTTATTGTGTTCTTATTTTATTGACATAATCATATGAAGCACCCACATCAGTCTATTGCACTGCATTCTTTTCACTTCTGTTACAGTACGTTAAATCTTTTATTTACTCATATACAGTCTTTCATTAATATTTACCACTTTTTCACAGTGTAGAAATCCATCCATCCATCCAGTTATTTTCACTTCTTCTTTTCTTGATTATACGCTGGTGAGCTGGAGTGACTTTAGGCGAGGGTACGCCTTGGACTGGTCCACAATCATAAAATAATATTAGCTCCAGCACAACCGCAACTCTGGTGAGGATAAACAGTGTAGAGAACGGAATGATATGCTAATATGCTGGTTGTCATGTAAGGCTGGCATCCATGAAGATTGTCATCAAGACTCGCGTCACCTGTGACATCGACATCATGCCTGTCGCCATCCCGTTTGTGTGTGTGTGTGTCAGGCTGAGGAGAAGGCCGACGCCCTGAACAAGGAGCTGCTGCTGACCAAACAGAAACTCGTCGACTCGGAGGACGAGAAGAGACGACTGGAGGAAGAGTCGGCGCAGGTCAGAGTGCGCCTCGGTTACCGTTAGCGAGCTTCCTGCGCGCTCGCGGAAGAGAAAAAGATCAATGTGCTCGCACGGAAGACGTGACTTTGCCCTCAGCGCCAAGCTTGCCGATAGTTGTCTGTCTCCTTTACATGTCATGGCGCTAACAAAGAAACACGGGATACTTGGTCCATGACCTCTAAATGTGTCCACAGCTGAAGGAGATGTGCAGACGAGAGCTCGACAAGTCGGAATCCGAGATTAAGAAGAACGGCTCCATTATTGGGGAATACAAGCAGGTATGGCCACACTTGAATGAAAACACTTGAATGCTATCACGGAGTTGATTTTTTTTTTTTCTTTTTTTTTTTAAATGACAAGACAAGCGTTATTGTAATCTAGCCTCACCATGTGTGCACTCCAGTCAAGCAAGTTATTTGAAAATGGCAGCCCCCCGTTTATTCCGATTTATTTATTTTTCTCTCTCTCAATGGGCAGCGCAACGTCCTGTGCAGCGCTGCCTTGTTACTAAACAAAAAATATTCGTGTCAAAGTCACTGTTGTGCAAAAAAAAATTATCTTTTCACAAAAAGCTCGTTTTTCTCTCAATATTTTTGTATTTTCGCTTATGTCACTCAAATGACCTAATTTCAAATGATGATTACTAAAGAACGGAATAAGGTCGAAACATACTTTTTTTTTCTCTCATGAAAGAATGGAATCCAATCTTTCATATGGTATCCACCATATTTATGTCGTCATACCGCACCATGTTCTGTTTACTTTGAAAGATGAGTGAAAATGCTCAAAATCGGCTGGCACCGTTGGTTTTTTTTTTTTTGGATAACGTTTGGCAGTCAAAAGAGTTAACCATTGATTGGTGTTTACTTCGTACTTTGTATTCGTATAGTAATATTTATTTAAAAGAAAAGGGTGATTGACGTTATGCTATGTTACTGGTTCGGTCATTGATTTCCAAAGTTAAAAACAGATGTTTGCAAATGTCTTATTTTGATTCAACACTACGGAAATCAGTGAACAATCATAGGGTTTAAGCATGTGTGGTGATTTTTTTTTTTTTTTTTTGATCATGACATCACATTAGAAAAAGACGTTGGCACAAAATGGCGCATTAAATCACAATATTGAGTTTGGGAAAACAATCACAAGTAGATTATTTTCCAAAATCATTCCGCCCTAACCAAACAAGTACAACACATTCAATCGATCCCAATTTTGTGAGGTAGCCCCTTCCAAAAAGACCTTCATTTAAAGGTTTGAGGAGCGACGGTGTTAAATTTTGCAACTCACCAGGTCATTTAAAGATAATCAATAAAACTACCGGCTAGGTCGCGCTTCTCGCCGAGTTGGGCGCCAACGTGACATAATCATTTACAAGAGCGGCGCATTTATTTGATGCCGCTCGGTGCCCCCGTGGCTTTGATGTGATTAGTAACTGAGCTGGAAATGAGTCGAGGCGCGCTGGTCATTAATCAGCACGCCGAATCACAAGCGTGCCTTTGCTCAGCCGCGATGGAAGCATATGCAGAAAACAGGTGACGCATCTTGCAACTTGTTCACGTATTATCATTATTATGTAAGTACATCCTGACTGGGCACGGTGTTGCCAACTCAATTGCAAAGTCAAAAAAAAAAAAACATTCGCAAAACTGCAAGATTTTGCATTGACGTTTTTCTTTCACCAGTTATATTTCCCCTTCTTATCATCCCCTATTCAACATATATTCAAATCTAAAATGCAGCACTAATGTGGAGCCGTATTTTTAAAATCAAACGCCTTTTTGTTCCACAAATTATTCATTGCATGCGTGCGCGAACAGAAATATCGACATCGAGACGTCGCGTCCTTCAGGTGAACTCTGAGACGACGGCTCGTAACGCGTTTTTTTTTTTCCCCATCCTTTTCGGGTGTCATCCTGTCACTTGATGTTGAAATGCGAGCGCTTCGCCGATCCTTTTTCCTCTCTTCTTGCCGTTGCGGAGGTGTTATGCAACACTTGTGTCGCTCCCCGTATGCCCTCAGACAGAAATAGCAAGAGGACGACGTACTTGGAGGCAAACTTCAGCCCAATCGTCGTATTAATGAGCAAATATGGCACAATTTCACCTTAAACTAACTAGAATTATGTAATAGATGAAGACATTCCAGCTGATCAGCCGTGCTATAGTATTTGCGGTACTGCCGTTTGTGTATTATGGATAACTGGAAGTGGCGATGTTTCTTTCTCGCATCAAGCTATGGGAAGATGAAGCTGATAGATGGAAAGGGTGAGTGGAATGGAGAGAATCGAGGGAGGAGAATTGCGTTCGAGCCTGTGATTCCCTTGGCAGGCTCAAAAGCTCGTCTGTGCTGTTTCCCAACCATGATAACTCCACACTAGGATTTATTCACTTTTTTTGTTGGATTGCATCCCAAAATTTTCAGGTGCGCTCACTGTCGAGCCAGGCTAACAGAACAGATGATGTGAAAGTTATTGTAGATTATATATTTATAGTATATGCGTTTTTGCGATCACGTGACAATAAACAAGTTAGGTGGCCATTTGTTTTGTTGCAACAGTAGTGTTGATTGAAGTTAAAGGTCAAAATGGTTAATTCGGTTATGAAAAAAAAAAAAAGACATGCATTTACAATTTTTTTTTTAAATTGGTAGTACTGAAGCCAAGAACTTAAATTTTGATGCAGATAAATTATTTGTTGTTTATTTGAAATTCCATTTGAGTCATGGTATGAAATGGAATAATCCATATAGCGTTCAAAGTGGCTCTACATCCATGCACAACATTTCCACTACAGGAAGGAGGCTGCTAACTACTAACTTTTTTTTTTTTTTTTTAAATACTTTTCAAGTTTAACTTTGTCGGAGTTCTGCGTCCCCCTTAAGCCTAATTCTGACCATTATTGTCATCTTCCAGGCCTGAGTGTAATCTACAGGACTGTTTCAGAAAATTAGAATATTGTGATAAAGTCCATTATTTTCTGTATTGCAACTAAATAAACAAAATTGCCATACAGTCTGGATTCATTAGAAATCAACTGAAATATTGCACGCGTTTTATCATTTTTAATATTCCTGATTATGGCTTTGTTTTTTGTTTTTAACTTGGTCTGAGGAAATATTCTAATATTTTCAGATAGGATATTTTGAGTTTTCTTAAGCTGTAAGCCATAATCAGCAATATTAAAAATGATAAAAGGCTTGCAATATTTCAATTGATTTGTAATGAATCCAGAATGTATGACATTTTTGCTTATTTAATTGCATTACAGAAAATAATGGGCTTTATCACAATATTCTGATTCTCTGAGACAGTCCTGTACTTCCATCTCGCTAACTGCAGCTAGAACAAATAGCGGTAAACATGCATTTGTGCTAAAATGCTAGAAGGAAAATGTCTGTTTTGAAATATTACAGACCATTTTCATATGCTTGCTAATTTTTAGCACTATTCCAGTGTACACTAATCAAGTAGTCTGAGGGTTGCCATGGCGACAACCAAGTTAAACTTTGTCCTTATTACAAACCAGTGAAGCATCCAAAGTATTTTAGTTTGTTTATGTTGACTTTGCATTCCTAGATATCAAAACATTTGACAGTATGTCGCCAATTTGAATTCTTGATTCGCATACTTGTCATTCTCTAGCGGCTCAGGTAGAATGTTTACAAATCTAAAAATAGATGTTTCGAATCATGAAAGAGGATGTGGGCAGGTAGAAGATGAAGAAAAGCCTGCTGTGATGTGGGAGGCGGATGGCAAGCGTTCAGGCAGATGAAAGGGAAGAGATGACAACAGGAAGAGATAAAAAAATAAAAATAAAATAAAAAAAAAAAAGGCCTGGAGGAGGACAATGATGGCTATCTGCTGCGGGGAGGATAAGAAGAGAACAGGAATGCGCTGTCGACCAGAGGCCGAGAGACCTCATGTGTCGAGATAAGTCCCGTTACATTCAGCTCTGCTCCGTACTTGAAAGTCAACGTTTATGCCAAGAGAAGAGCTTGAGGCAAAAACGCTACTAAACTGACCATTCAGGCCAACCTTACTTATTATTACGCTAGTGCCACAACAACACATGAAAACAAACACAGCAAAATATAAATGCTTCATCGTGCAGCGAATTGAGAACAAAGAGAAAATAAGAACATAACATACGACTCTTGTTCCAGATCTGCTCCCAGCTGAGCGAGCGGCTCGAGAAGCAGCAAGCGGCCAATCGAGGAGAACTGGAGAAGATCCGAGTGAGTTTCCCTTTCACACGCGCACGCACGCACGCACACAGACATAGATAATAGATAAAACGTATAGATCACATAGTATAACAGCTGCACTTCAAAACGGATTTAGCCAAATGTCTGATTTACATATTATTATTATTATTATAATTATTATTATTATTATAATTATTATTATTATTATTATAGACTTAGACTTGACTATTGATTCCTTTGGGAAGGCTCCCTTTGGGAAATTTACATTTCTGCCAGCAATAAGAACAGATCATAACAGAAAATAATTCAATCCATAAATAAGATTATTACACCAGAGATTGAATTAATAAAAATAAAATCAAAATGCAATCAATCAATAAATAAGGTTATTACACCGAGATTGGATTAAATAAATTAAATTAAATTAAATTAAATACAGTACAGTACAGTAAAGTGCCATATTTGTGAAGTGTTGTACTTTCATGGATTTCTGTCAGAGAATTGCTTCTGAATACATTTTTTTTGCTTAGCTGTGTTTTACAATCATATCATAAGTGTGAGCAAAGTTTTCCTGGTAGGTTGCCTCACTCTGTGTAAGGACCTTGCTTAAAAATTGTCTTCAAAATACCTTTTTTAAAAAAATAAATAAATAAATAAGAAACAATGCAAAAAAAAAAAAAAAATGAATAAATAAATAAAATGAAAAAAATGTAAATAAATAAAAAGTAAAAAAAATAAAATAAAAAAAAAATAAAATAAAAAATAAAGTAAAATGATAAAACACCTTAATAATCCAGAAATCCGAAACTTCGAAGCCTTTTCAGTTTATTTGCGGTGTCACTTCCCCGTTCTCAAGCCAAGTCGTTACTGACTGAGCTGGTGCTGCTCAGACCGGCTCACGCTTGGCTCGTTTGTTGACGTTGTATTTGGAAGAAAATGGCATTTTAGAAAAGGAGTTAAAAAAAAAAAAAAAGAAAACGTTCCACAAGGGCAAACACAAGTTATTCCGACAAGGACACGCAGCCTGCTTCTTTGTATGCGAGCGTGTCCTACGGCAAATGCAGTAAACCTGTCAGCAATTATAAGCAATGGAGGAGAATAAATGGCGCATGCAGTGAATTATGCGTAATGGAAAGTTACAATAGTGTTAATGAGAAATGGGTGAATCGCATTACGGCTCAGTGGATCATTAAAGACGCCACTTAAAGTGACAGAGACGATTACAGGCGAGTTTCTTCGGGCGCTGGAAAATGTTGACAGATGATCCCGTTTTTTGTTTTTTTTACGGTCTGTTTTTGAGGTTTGAAAAGAGCATTAAGTTTTGGATAATGTGCTCATTTGGAGGCATTCAGAAGCTCCCGCAGTGACTCAACAAAATGCTAAATTTCCTCAGTTGTCATAAAACTAAAAACTAAAAAATGCCACACCTCAAATAAATGCCTTTTTGTTCTTTAAGTTTGAATTCATTTTGAGATTATTTAAAAAAAAAAATCTGAAAATTATTAGCTTTAGTTTATGTATTAATTTTTTATATTGAGTATTTTTGAGTGCAAGATTTAAAAAAAAAATCACTAAATATTGCGTAACAAAGTAAACAACTCTCAAGTAAACGTTTGACATTCCTTCTTCTGTCCAAACATAAACAGCACTGAACCTAAATGCTATTATTAAAATGAACCCTGAATAATCATGTATGATGTTGGCAAATATGAAAATGGACATTTTTGTTAGAATTATAGGTAGCTTTGTGAATGCAAGATGTAGACTCAAAAAAAAAAAACGCATTATTTTTTCCATTTTATTTGATTTTTTTTTTCAATTCTATTTAAAAAAAATATTTTTAGTTTTATTTCTTTATTTCTTACCCTGTAATGTATATTATTTTACTTATTAATGCCGTTATCAGGACATTTGCATTTGCTCAAGAGCCCGTTGCACCCAGCGGTTGTGGGTTCGATTCCCCTCCATTGTCGCCATGTTGACGTGTCCTTGAGCAATATGAACCCATCCAACAATGTTAACGTGCTTTGAAAAGTGCCATACAAGTGCATGTGAGTTCATCAGTGCCATATGAGGAAATATGATTGTGCAAAGGCAGAAGGACACATTGTTTAGTTACAAATGTCTTCCTTTTTTTTTTTTTTTCTCTGAACGTACAAGGAAGAAACGATTTCAAGTTCCTTCATTCATCCTGCAGCCTTTTTGTCTTTGTGACTGTCCTCTCTCTCGCCCTCCGCAGGCCAAAGTGGAGGGCTGCGACAAATGCAGCAGCCTTTTCAACAAGGAAGGTCGCATTCGGGCGCCGGCGGCGGCGGTGCCGCCCGGAGGCAGCGAGGAGACGGACGAGGAGAAGGAAGGTTTGAAGAACCAGCTGAGGGAGATGGAGCTGGAACTGGCGCAGACCAAACTGCAGCTGGTGGAGGCCGAGTGCAAGATCCAGGCATGTTTTTGGCTAATGCTAAAAGCTAACGTTTGGCTTTTTGTGTGACTTTCTGTTTCAACGTTTTAAGACAACTAAGATGTATATATTTAAAAAAAAAAAAAAAAAAAAAAAAAAAAAAATTGATGTGCTTAACTCATTTGCTCCCAATAACATGTAAATACGTTTTTTTATGTTCCAAGTGTCCCAAAGACGTATTTATACGTTTTTTTTTCCTTTTTTTTATGCTAGGGTATACATAAGGCTTTGATTCAGCCTCTCAACTGTAAAGAACGGTTGCAGAAATGATAATTACACAAACGGCCAGCAGGTGGCAGCAGAGCAAAGGAGATCAACCAGGGCCATGTAGAAAAAAAGCTCAATTACTTTGAATTCTAAATAGATTTGTGAAAACTGTTGAAACTTAGCTCTCTAATTGCTGCAAAACGGAAACAGATAGAAACATACTTTTTTTTTCCTGATGAAAGAAGAGACTTTAATCTTTCTTTTGGTAGGTTCCATGCTTGTATAGCAATTGAACACAATATTCTGTGGGCCTTGCAACATCAGTCAAAATCCAGTAAAACAGCCGGGAGCGAACGGGACTACTTTTGTGAAAATGGCGGCGAGTGAATGAGTTAACTGTCATTTCTTGGCCCATCAGGACCTGGAGCACCATCTGGGTCTGGCCCTCAACGAGGTCCAGGCGGCCAAGAAGACCTGGTTCAACCGAACGCTCAGTTCCATCAAGACGGTCACGGGCACGCAGGGCAAAGAGACCACCTAACCCGCTCGGGTCTCATTTGCGTCGCCCTGGAACTCGGAACGCTTCTCGCTCGCATCCCAGGGTAAGCGTCACTAGGGGGCGCTCTTGGCCACGCCCCCCCCCCCCCCCCCCCCCCCCCCCCCCCCCTTCCCCGTTGAGGCCCAACATGACTACAGCCAAGTGCACTGACCGTCAGGGCCGACAAAAAACTTTATTCACACGTAAGTACACTGTTTGGTTTGTGTCTTTGTTACTGCTGATGTGAACCAATGAGGAGGAAAGGGAGGAGCTGTCTGTAACCATGGTAACGTGACAGACGCACACTCCCTCCCTTAAAAAGAAGAAACTACTGGCACAAACTAAAGGAGGGTTAGTTTTCGGTACGAGACATTTTCTTTTTGTAACATACGAGCTCCTTTTTTTTTTTTTTTTTCTATGTCTGTTGATGAACGTGCTTAAAATAAACGGACTGACTAAAGTGCGACGTGGAGGAAATATGGAGACAAAAAAAAAAAAAGCACTAATGCATGCATGGATGATAAGACATATTCAATGTGTAAAATGTTATAACGTATGCGTGCGAATGGCGCCACAGCAAAGCCCTCAACTTCCTATTGAGCTGTTTTTTTTTTTTAAATATCAAAACTATCCATTATTAATTTTCCATTCATATGCCAACCTTGAGCGAGAGCGCTTGTCGAACTCCCCACTTCCTTCCTAGCACTTTTGCACTCTGATCCTTCATCTTAGCAGATACTTTAAAGGGATACTTTACTTATTTAGCCATTTTTGGAAGTCAAACATTAATATTTTGCCTATAATAAATTTGATATTTTCATTATCTTTCATGTACAATTAGTACGTTGTAAAAACACATTTTGCAACTTGCTGTCAACTGAAAATGACATCACCAGGGCTCAGGTAACCAATCACAGCTCACCAGTTTTCTAGGTTTGGTCACGTGACATTCACAAGCTGAGCTGTGATTGGTTACCTGAGCCCTTGTGATGTCATTTTCAGTCGACAGCAAGTTGCAAAATGTGTTTTTAAAATGTACTAATTGTACGTGAAAAATAATGCAAGTATCAAATTAATTATAGACAAAAAATATTAACTTTTTATTGCTATAACTGGTAAATAAGTGAAGTATTCCTTGAAATATAATTTATGACCTGTAAGTGTGCTTTGTCATACAAATATTTTGTGTTATTATGACTACTATCACCACGGCATGTTTTGACATACGTTATTTTTTTTTTTTTTTTTTGCGTATAGCACAGGGCTCACTCACATTTTAACAATCTTCACATAGGTTATTGCAAGTTAAACCTTTTTAATACTAAAACGGAAAAAGTATGTTTTTTTCTTTTTATTGTTATGGCTCTTGCCATTTTGTATTCAGCATGTGCCACTTTTGTTTTTTTGTTTTTGTTTTTTTTAACCGCACAATAAGTTCCTTTTTGGGTTCTGTGGTTGTCTTCCCGTTTTATCTTAACCGTTGTAGATAATCTGCTGTGGATTATATCACTTTTATGAAGTTGGACTATTTTTAGCCACATTACTACCCCGTAAGTGTGTTCCCGTCACAACGGCTGGTCCCCGGGCACCCTGAAAACACGTACAAATAGGATGAAGTATCATTCAGAAAGTTGGGTCCCCGTATGTCATGAAAAACCTGCGAATGTGTGTGTGATGTCGTCACAGGGAGGTCCCCAAGTGGCATTAAAACCTGTATCTGTGTGTTGTCTTGAGGCTGGTCCCCACACAAGATGAAAACAAATTTAAATGTCATTCAGAAAGATGGGTCCCCGTAAATCATGAAAACCTGTGCATGTGTGTAACTTTATCAAAGGGTGGTCCCCAAATGGCAAGAAAACCTGTATGTGTGTGTGTGTGTGTGTGTGTGTGTGTGTGTGTTACCTTTCCAGACGACGGTCCCCACAAGTGTCATCTAGAAAGTTGCCCCTCTTCCATCAGATATGTGTCATATCTAAACAAAGGGTGGTCCTCATGAGTGTCATTCACAAAAATGATACGCAATCAATAAGCTGCGAGTGCGTGTGTAAGGTGAAGAGTGGAAAAAATTTAAGTATGTTATCTTTCCAACAGGTGGTCTTTACAAGTGTCATTCAAAAGTGAGCGAATGTCGCAAGTGCAAATCTGGCGTTGACGGTCGAGCAGAATGACGGCAGCCGTTCCGCGGGCTGACACGAGCTTGTGTATATTATAAATATATATAAATATAAATGACTACAATGTTTTTTCTTTATGGTTTTCTACTTTGTAAGTCGACCTGATGTTGCCTACCTGCTGCCGATGAATAATTCACCTGTGTGTCTGTTTTGACTCTGACTGCTGTTTCATTGAAATGATGACAATGCCAAAACGTAGCTTTTACCATACAACAGCAAACAAACACTGATAACCATGTGTGGACATTGTAATAGTGTAGAACGCATTGTGGTGACTTTGCAGGCTTCAATATAAACGTCATGAACACGCTTGTCTTGGTTTCTTGAGTTTGTGTGTGAATGAATCAATATGCTCTTCAAAAAACATCACGATGTTACACATATAAATTTTTTGTTTTATTTATTATGTTTTTAATAAAAATAAATAAAACTGCCTTACTATACATGGTCGTTAAAAAAAAATAAATAAAAAAAAAAGCCTTACTGTACATGGTCGTTTTTCATAAAAATAAAAACGCCTTACTATACATGGTCGTTTATAATAAAAAAAAAAAATGCCTTACTATACATGGTCGTTAAAAGAAAAAAAAAAAATGCCTTACTATACATGGTCGTTTTTCATAAAAATAAAAACGCCTTACTATACATGGTCGTTAAAAAAAAACAAAAAAACTGCCTTACTATACATGGTCGTTTTTCATAAAAATAAAAACGCCTTACTATACATGGTCATTTTTAATAAAAAAAAAAAAAAAAAACGCCTTACTATACATGGTCGTTTTTAATAAAAAAAAAACAAAAAACGCCTTACTATACATGGTCGTTTTTAATAAAAATAAAAATGCCTTACTATACATGGTCGTTTTTCATAAAAATAAAAACGCCTAACTATACATGGTCGTTTTTCATAAAAATAAAAACGCCTTACTATACATGGTCGTTTTTAATAAAAATAAATAAAAAAACGCCTTACTATACATCGTCGTTTTTAATTAAAAAAAAAAAAAGCCTTACTATACATGGTCGTTTAAAAAAAAAAAAAAAAAAAAAAAAAACCTGCCTTACTATACATGGTCGTTTTTAATAAAAAAAAAAAAAATGCCTTACTATACATGGTCGTTAAAAAAAAAAAAAGCCTTACTACACATGGTCGTTTTTCATAAAAATAAAAACGCCTTACTATATACATGGTCGTTTTTCATAAAAATAAAAACGCCTTACTATACAACGTCGTTTTTAATAAAAAAAAAAAAAAGCCTTACTATACATGGTCGTTTTTAATAAAAATAAAAACGCCTTACTATACATGGTCGTTTAAAAAAAAAATAAAAACGCCTTACTATACATGGTCGTTTTTCATAAAAATAAAAACGCCTTACTATACATGGTCGTTTTTAATAAAAATAAAAACGCCTTACTATACATGGTCGTTTATAATAAAAAAAAAAAATGCCTTACTATACATGGTCGTTAAAAGAAAAAAAAAAAATGCCTTACTATACATGGTCGTTTTTCATAAAAATAAAAACGCCTTACTATACATGGTTGTTTTTAATTAAAAAATAAAAACGCCTTACTATACATGGTCGTTTTTCATAAAAATAAAAACGCCTTACTATACATGGTCGTTTTTTATAAAAATAAAAACGCCTTACTATACATGGTTGTTTTTAATTAAAAAAAAAAAATGCCTTACTATACATGGTCGTTAAAAAAAAATAAATAAAAAAAAAGCCTTACTGTACATGGTCGTTTTTCATAAAAATAAAAACGCCTTACTATACATGGTCGTTTTTCATAAAAATAAAAACGCCTTACTATACATGGTCGTTTTTCATAAAAATAAAAACGCCTTACTATACATGGTCGTTTTTCATAAAAATAAAAACGCCTTACTATACATGGTCGTTTTTAATAAAAAAAAAAAAAAACGCCTTACTATACATGGTCGTTTTTAATAAAAATAAAAACGCCTTACTATACATGGTCGTTTTTCATAAAAATAAAAACGCCTTACTATACATGGTCGTTTTTAATAAAAATAAATAAAAAAACGCCTTACTATACATCGTCGTTTTTAATTAAAAAAAAAAAAAGCCTTACTATACATGGTCGTTTTTAATAAAAAAAAAAAAAAACGCCTTACTATACATGGTCGTTTATAAAAAAAAAAAAAAAAAAAAAAAACCTGCCTTACTATACATGGTCGTTTTTAATAAAAAAAAAATGCCTTACTATACATGGTCGTAAAAAAAAAAAAAAAAAAAAAAAAAAAAAAGCCTTACTACACATGGTCGTTTTTCATAAAAATAAAAACGCCTTACTATATACATGGTCGTTTTTCATAAAAATAAAAACGCCTTACTATATACATGGTCGTTAAAAAAAAAAAAAAAAAAAAAAAAGCCTTACTATACATGGTCGTTTTTCATAAAAATAAAAACGCCTTACTATATACATGGTCGTTTTTCATAAAAATAAAAACGCCTTACTATACATGGTCGTTTTTCATAAAAATAAAAACGCCTTACTATACATGGTCGTTTTTAATAAAAAATAAAAACGCCTTACTATACATGGTCGTTTTTCATAAAAATAAAAACGCCTAA
The DNA here is from genome assembly GCF_051991245.1 of Festucalex cinctus. Classification (NCBI taxonomy): domain Eukaryota; kingdom Metazoa; phylum Chordata; class Actinopteri; order Syngnathiformes; family Syngnathidae; genus Festucalex; species Festucalex cinctus. The sequence continues at coordinate 22,259,233 of NC_135425.1, forward strand.
CTATACATGGTCGTTTTTCATAAAAATAAAAACGCCTTACTATACATGGTCGTTTTTAATAAAAATAAATAAAAAACGCCTTACTATACATCGTCGTTTTTAATAAAAAAAAAAAAAAGCCTTACTATACATGGTCGTTTTTAATAAAAAAAAAAAAAAAAACGCCTTACTATACATGGTCGTTTAAAAAAAAAAAAAAAAAAAAAAAAAAAAAACCTGCCTTACTATACATGGTCGTTTTTCATAAAAATAAAAACGCCTTACTATACATGGTCGTTTTTAATAAAAAAAAAAAAAAAAACGCCTTACTATACATGGTCGTTTTTAATAAAAATAAAAACGCCTTACTATACATGGTCGTTTTTCATAAAAATAAAAACGCCTAACTATACATGGTCGTTTTTCATAAAAATAAAAACGCCTTACTATACATGGTCGTTTTTAATAAAAATAAATAAAAAAACGCCTTACTATACATCGTCGTTTTTAATAAAAAAAAAAAAAAGCCTTACTATACATGGTCGTTTTTAATAAAAAAAAAAAAAATGCCTTACTATACATGGTCGTTAAAAAAAAAAAAAAAAAAAAAAAAAAAAAAAAAAGCCTTACTACACATGGTCGTTTTTCATAAAAATAAAAACGCCTTACTATATACATGGTCGTTTTTCATAAAAATAAAAACGCCTTACTATATACATGGTCGTTTTTCATAAAAATAAAAACGCCTTACTATACAACGTCGTTTTTAATAAAAAAAAAAAAAAGCCTTACTATACATGGTCGTTTTTAATAAAAATAAAAACGCCTTACTATACATGGTCGTTTAAAAAAAAAATAAAAACGCCTTACTATACATGGTCGTTTTTCATAAAAATAAAAACGCCTTACTATACATGGTCGTTTTTAATAAAAATAAAAACGCCTTACTATACATGGTCGTTTATAATAAAAAAAAAAAATGCCTTACTATACATGGTCGTTAAAAGAAAAAAAAAAAATGCCTTACTATACATGGTCGTTTTTCATAAAAATAAAAACGCCTTACTATACATGGTCGTTTTTAATAAAAAAAAAAAATGCCTTACTATACATGGTCGTTTATAATAAAAATAAAAACGCCTTACTACACATGGTCGTTTTTCATAAAAATAAAAACGCCTTACTATACATGGTCGTTTTTATTAAAAATAAAAACGCCTTACTATACATGGTCATTTTTAATAAAAAAAAAAAAAAAACGCCTTACTATACATGGTCGTTTTTAATAAAAAAAAAAATGCCTTACTATACATGGTCGTTAAAAAAAAACAAAAAAACTGCCTTACTATACATGGTCGTTTTTCATAAAAATAAAAACGCCTTACTATACATGGTCGTTTTTAATAAAAATAAAAACGCCTTACTATACATGGTCGTTTATAATAAAAAAAAAAAAATGCCTTACTATACATGGTCGTTAAAAGAAAAAAAAAAAAAATGCCTTACTATACATGGTCGTTTTTCATAAAAATAAAAACGCCTTACTATACATGGTCGTTTTTAATAAAAATAAAAACGCCTTACTATACATGGTCGTTTATAATTAAAAAAAAAACTGCCTTACTATACATGGTCGTTAAAAGAAAAAAAAAAAAAACTGCCTTACTATACATGGTCGTTTTTCATAAAAATAAAAACGCCTTACTATACATGGTTGTTTTTAATTTAAAAAAAAAAATGCCTTACTATACATGGTCGTTTTTAATAAAAATAAAAACGCCTTACTATACATGGTCGTTTTTCATAAAAATAAAAACGCCTAACTATACATGGTCGTTTTTCATAAAAATAAAAACGCCTTACTATACATGGTCGTTTTTAATAAAAATAAATAAAAAAACGCCTTACTATACAGCGTCGTTTTTAATTAAAAAAAAAAAAAAGCCTTACTATACATGGTCGTTTTTAATAAAAAAAAAAAAACGCCTTACTATACATGGTCGTTTAAAAAAAAAAAAAAAAAAAAAAAAAAAAAAAAAACCTGCCTTACTATACATGGTCGTTAAAAAAAAACAAAAAAACTGCCTTACTATACATGGTCGTTTTTCATAAAAATAAAAACGCCTTACTATACATGGTCGTTTTTAATAAAAAATAAAAACGCCTTACTATACATGGTCGTTTTTCATAAAAATAAAAACGCCTAACTATACATGGTCGTTTTTCATAAAAATAAAAACGCCTTACTATACATGGTCGTTTTTAATAAAAATAAATAAAAAACGCCTTACTATACATCGTCGTTTTTAATAAAAAAAAAAAAAGCCTTACTATACATGGTCGTTTTTAATAAAAAAAAAAAAAAAAACGCCTTACTATACATGGTCGTTTAAAAAAAAAAAAAAAAAAAAAAAAAAAAAAAAACCTGCCTTACTATACATGGTCGTTTTTCATAAAAATAAAAACGCCTTACTATACATGGTCGTTTTTAATAAAAAAAAAAAAAAAAACGCCTTACTATACATGGTCGTTTTTAATAAAAATAAAAACGCCTTACTATACATGGTCGTTTTTCATAAAAATAAAAACGCCTAACTATACATGGTCGTTTTTCATAAAAATAAAAACGCCTTACTATACATGGTCGTTTTTAATAAAAATAAATAAAAAAACGCCTTACTATACATCGTCGTTTTTAATAAAAAAAAAAAAAAAGCCTTACTATACATGGTCGTTTAAAAAAAAAAAAAAAAAAAAAAAAAAAAAAAAAAAAACCTGCCTTACTATACATGGTCGTTTTTAATAAAAAAAAAAAAATGCCTTACTATACATGGTCGTTAAAAAAAAAAAAAAAAAAAAAAAAAAAAAAAAAAAAACCTGCCTTACTATACATGGTCGTTTTTCATAAAAATAAAAACGCCTTACTATATACATGGTCGTTTTTCATAAAAATAAAAACGCCTTACTATATACATGGTCGTTTTTCATAAAAATAAAAACGCCTTACTATACAACGTCGTTTTTAATAAAAAAAAAAAAAAGCCTTACTATACATGGTCGTTTTTAATAAAAATAAAAACGCCTTACTATACATGGTCGTTTAAAAAAAAAATAAAAACGCCTTACTATACATGGTCGTTTTTCATAAAAATAAAAACGCCTTACTATACATGGTCGTTTATAATAAAAATAAAAACGCCTTACTATACATGGTCGTTTATAATAAAAAAAAAAAAATGCCTTACTATACATGGTCGTTAAAAGAAAAAAAAAAATACTGCCTTACTATACATGGTCGTTTTTCATAAAAATAAAAACGCCTTACTATACATGGTCGTTTTTTATAAAAATAAAAACGCCTTACTATACATGGTTGTTTTTAATAAAAAAAAAAAAATGCCTTACTATACATGGTCGTTAAAAAAAAAAAAAAAAAAAAAAAGCCTTACTGTACATGGTCGTTTTTAATAAAAATAAAAACGCCTTACTATACATGGTCGTTTTTCATAAAAATAAAAACGCCTTACTATACATGGTCGTTTTTCATAAAAATAAAAACGCCTTACTATACATGGTCGTTTTTCATAAAAATAAAAACGCCTTACTATACATGGTCGTTTTTCATAAAAATAAAAACGCCTTACTATACATGGTCGTTTTTCATAAAAATAAAAACGCCTTACTATACATGGTCGTTTTTATTAAAAATAAAAACGCCTTACTATACATGGTCATTTTTAATAAAAAAAAAAAAAAAACGCCTTACTATACATGGTCGTTTTTAATAAAAAAAAAAAATGCCTTACTATACATGGTCGTTAAAAAAAAACAAAAAAACTGCCTTACTATACATGGTCGTTTTTCATAAAAATAAAAACGCCTTACTATACATGGTCGTTTTTAATAAAAATAAAAACGCCTTACTATACATGGTCGTTTATAATAAAAAAAAAAAAAATGCCTTACTATACATGGTCGTTAAAAGAAAAAAAAAAATACTGCCTTACTATACATGGTCGTTTTTCATAAAAATAAAAACGCCTTACTATACATGGTCGTTTTTTATAAAAATAAAAACGCCTTACTATACATGGTTGTTTTTAATTAAAAAAAAAAAATGCCTTACTATACATGGTCGTTAAAAAAAAATAAATAAAAAAAAAGCCTTACTGTACATGGTCGTTTTTAATAAAAATAAAAACGCCTTACTATACATGGTCGTTTTTCATAAAAATAAAAACGCCTTACTATACATGGTCGTTTTTCATAAAAATAAAAACGCCTTACTATACATGGTCGTTTTTCATAAAAATAAAAACGCCTTACTATACATGGTCGTTTTTCATAAAAATAAAAACGCCTTACTATACATGGTCGTTTTTCATAAAAATAAAAACGCCTTACTATACATGGTCGTTTTTAATAAAAAAAAACAAAAAACGCCTTACTATACATGGTCGTTTTTAATAAAAATAAAAACGCCTTACTATACATGGTCGTTTTTCATAAAAATAAAAACGCCTTACTATACATGGTCGTTTTTAATAAAAATAAATAAAAAAACGCCTTACTATACATCGTCGTTTTTAATTAAAAAAAAAAAAAAGCCTTACTATACATGGTCGTTTTTAATAAAAAAAAAAAAAAACGCCTTACTATACATGGTCGTTTATAAAAAAAAAAAAAAAAAAAAACCTGCCTTACTATACATGGTCGTTTTTAATAAAAAAAAAAATGCCTTACTATACATGGTCGTAAAAAAAAAAAAAAAAAAAAAAAAAAAGCCTTACTACACATGGTCGTTTTTCATAAAAATAAAAACGCCTTACTATATACATGGTCGTTTTTCATAAAAATAAAAACGCCTTACTATATACATGGTCGTTAAAAAAAAAAAAAAAAAAAAAAAAAAGCCTTACTATACATGGTCGTTTTTCATAAAAATAAAAACGCCTTACTATACATGGTCGTTTTTCATAAAAATAAAAACGCCTTACTATACATGGTCGTTTTTAATAAAAATAAATTTAAAAAACGCCTTACTATACAACGTCGTTTTTAATAAAAAAAAAAAAAAGCCTTACTATACATGGTCGTTTTTAATAAAAATAAAAACGCCTTACTATACATGGTCGTTTTAAAAAAAAATAAAAACGCCTTACTATACATGGTCCTTTTTAATAAAAATAAAAACGCCTTACTATACATGGTCGTTTTTCATAAAAATAAAAACGCCTTACTATACATGGTCGTTTTTATTAAAAATAAAAACGCCTTACTATACATGGTCATTTTTAATAAAAAAAAAAAAAAAAAACGCCTTACTATACATGGTCGTTTTTAATAAAAATAAAAACGCCTTACTATACATGGTCGTTTTTAATAAAAAAAAAAAATGCCTTACTATACATGGTCGTTAAAAAAAAACAAAAAAACTGCCTTACTATACATGGTCGTTTTTCATAAAAATAAAAACGCCTTACTATACATGGTCGTTTTTAATAAAAATAAAAACGCCTTACTATACATGGTCGTTTATAATAAAAAAAAAAAATGCCTTACTATACATGGTCGTTAAAAGAAAAAAAAAAAAATGCCTTACTATACATGGTCGTTTTTCATAAAAATAAAAACGCCTTACTATACATGGTCGTTTATAATAAAAAAAAAAAATGCCTTACTATACATGGTCGTTAAAAGAAAAAAAAAAAAAACTGCCTTACTATACATGGTCGTTTTTCATAAAAATAAAAACGCCTTACTATACATGGTCGTTTTTCATAAAAATAAAAACGCCTTACGATACATGGTTGTTTTTAATTAAAAAAAAAAAATGCCTTACTATACATGGTCGTTAAAAAAAAATAAATAAAAAAAAAGCCTTACTGTACATGGTCGTTTTTAATAAAAATAAAAACGCCTTACTATACATGGTCGTTTTTAATAAAAAATAAAAACACCTTACTATACATGGTCGTTTTTAATAAAAATAAAAACGCCTTACTATACATGGTCGTTTTTCATAAAAATAAAAACGCCTTACTATACATGGTCGTTTTTCATAAAAATAAAAACGCCTAACTATACATGGTCGTTTTTCATAAAAATAAAAACGCCTTACTATACATGGTCGTTTTTAATAAAAATAAATAAAAAAACGCCTTACTATACATCGTCGTTTTTAATTAAAAAAAAAAAAAAAAAGCCTTACTATACATGGTCGTTTTTAATAAAAAAAAAAAAAAAAACGCCTTACTATACATGGTCGTTTAAAAAAAAAAAAAAAAAAAAAAAAAAAAAGCCTTACTACACATGGTCGTTTTTCATAAAAATAAAAACGCCTTACTATATACATGGTCGTTTTTCATAAAAATAAAAACGCCTTACTATATACATGGTCGTTTTTCATAAAAATAAAAACGCCTTACTATATACATGGTCGTTTTTCATAAAAATAAAAACGCCTTACTATACATGGTCGTTTTTCATAAAAATAAAAACGCCTTACTATACAACGTCGTTTTTAATAAAAAAAAAAAAAAAGCCTTACTATACATGGTCGTTTAAAAAAAAAAATAAAAACGCCTTACTATACATGGTCCTTTTTAATAAAAATAAAAACGCCTTACTATACATGGTCGTTTTTCATAAAAATAAAAACGCCTTACTATACATGGTCGTTTTTATTAAAAATAAAAACGCCTTACTATACATGGTCATTTTTAATAAAAAAAAAAAAAAAACGCCTTACTATACATGGTCGTTTTTAATAAAAATAAAAACGCCTTACTATACATGGTCGTTTTTAATAAAAATAAAAACGCCTTACTATACATGGTCGTTTTTCATAAAAATAAAAACGCCTTACTATACATGGTCGTTTTTAATTAAAAAAAAAAAAAAAGCCTTACTATACATGGTCGTTTTTAATAAAAAAAAAAAAACGCCTTACTATACATGGTCGTTTAAAAAAAAAAAAAAAAAAAACCTGCCTTACTATACATGGTCGTTAAAAAAAAACAAAAAAACTGCCTTACTATACATGGTCGTTTTTCATAAAAATAAAAACGCCTTACTATACATGGTCGTTTTTAATAAAAAATAAAAACGCCTTACTATACATGGTCGTTTTTAATAAAAATAAAAACGCCTTACTATACATGGTCGTTTTTCATAAAAATAAAAACGCCTTACTATACATGGTCGTTTTTCATAAAAATAAAAACGCCTTACTATACATGGTCGTTTTTCATAAAAATAAAAACGCCTTACTATACATGGTCGTTTTTAATTAAAAAAAAAAAAACGCCTTACTATACATGGTCGTTTTTCATAAAAATAAAAACGCCTAACTATACATGGTCGTTTTTCATAAAAATAAAAACGCCTTACTATACATGGTCGTTTTTAATAAAAAAAAAAAAAAAACGCCTTACTATACATGGTCGTTTTCAATAAAAATAAAAACGCCTTACTATACATGGTCGTTTTTTATAAAAATAAAAACGCCTAACTATACATGGTCGTTTTTCATAAAAATAAAAACGCCTTACTATACATGGTCGTTTTTAATAAAAATAAATAAAAAAACGCCTTACTATACATCGTCGTTTTTAATAAAAAAAAAAAAAAAGCCTTACTATACATGGTCGTTTAAAAAAAAAAAAAAAAAAAAAAAAAAAAAAAAAAAAAAAAAAAAAAAAAAACCTGCCTTACTATACATGGTCGTTAAAAAAAAAAAAAAAAAACTGCCTTACTATACATGGTCGTTTTTCATAAAAATAAAAACGCCTTACTATACATGGTTGTTTTTAATTAAAAAATAAAAACGCCTTACTATACATGGTCGTTTTTCATAAAAATAAAAACGCCTTACTATACATGGTCGTTTTTCATAAAAATAAAAACGCCTTACTATACATGGTCGTTTTTAATTAAAAAAAAAAAAAACGCCTTACTATACATGGTCGTTTTTCATAAAAATAAAAACGCCTAACTATACATGGTCGTTTTTCATAAAAATAAAAACGCCTTACTATACATGGTCGTTTTTAATAAAAAATAAAAATGCCTTACTATACATGGTCGTTTTTAATAAAAATAAATAAAAAAACGCCTTACTATACATGGTCGTTTAAAAAAAAAAAAAAAAAAAAAAAAACCTGCCTTACTATACATGGTCGTTAAAAAAAAAACAAAAAAACTGCCTTACTATACATGGTCGTTTTTCATAAAAATAAAAACGCCTTACTATACATGGTCGTTTTTAATAAAAAATAAAAACGCCTTACTATACATGGTCGTTTTTAATAAAAAAAAAAAAAATGCCTATACATGGTCGTTAAAAAAATAAAAAAAACTGCCTTACTATACATGGTCGTTTTGAAGAAAAATAAAAACGCCTTACTATACATGGTCGTTTTTAATAAAAATAAAAACGCCTTACTATATACATGGTCGTTAAAAAAAAAAAAAAAAAAAAAAAAAAAAAGCCTTACTATACATGGTCGTTTTTAATAAAAATAAAAACGCCTTACTATACATGGTCGTTTTTATAAAAAAAAAAAACGCCTTACTATACATGGTCGTTTTTCATAAAAATAAAAACGCCTTACTATACATGGTCGTTTTTATTAAAAAAAAAAAAGCCTTACTATACATGGTCGTTTTTTAATAAAAAAAAAAAAAAATGCCTTACTATACATGGTCGTTTTTTAATAAAAATAAAAACGCCTTACTATAAATGGTCGTTTTTCATAAAAATAAAAACGCCTTACTATACATGGTCGTTTTTAATTTTAAAAAAAAAATGCCTTACTATACATGGTCGTTTTTCATAAAAATAAAAACGCCTTACTATACATGGTCGTTTTTCATAAAAATAAAAACGCCTTACTATACATGGTCGTTTTTCATAAAAATAAAAACGCCTTACTATACATGGTCGTTTTTAATTAAAAAAAAAAAAACGCCTTACTATACATGGTCGTTTTTCATAAAAATAAAAACGCCTAACTATACATGGTCGTTTTTCATAAAAATAAAAACGCCTTACTATACATGGTCGTTTTTAATAAAAAATAAAAACGCCTTACTATACATGGTCGTTTTTAATAAAAAAAAAAAAAAAAACGCCTTACTATACATGGTCGTTTTCAATAAAAATAAAAACGCCTTACTATACATGGTCGTTTTTCATAAAAATAAAAACGCCTAACTATACATGGTCGTTTTTCATAAAAATAAAAACGCCTTACTATACATGGTCGTTTTTAATAAAAATAAATAAAAAAACGCCTTACTATACATCGTCGTTTTTAATAAAAAAAAAAAAAAAAAGCCTTACTATACATGGTCGTTTTAAAAAAAAAAAAAAAAAAAAAAAAAAAAAAAAAAAAAAAAAACCTGCCTTACTATACATGGTCGTTTTTCATAAAAATAAAAACGCCTTACTATACATGGTTGTTTTTAATTAAAAAATAAAAACGCCTTACTATACATGGTCGTTTTTCATAAAAATAAAAACGCCTTACTATACATGGTCGTTTTTAATTAAAAAAAAAAAAAACGCCTTTCTATACATGGTCGTTTTTCATAAAAATAAAAACGCCTTACTATACATGGTCGTTTTTCATAAAAATAAAAACGCCTTACTATACATGGTCGTTTTTCATAAAAATAAAAACGCCTTACTATACATGGTCGTTTTTAATTAAAAAAAAAAAAAACGCCTTACTATACATGGTCGTTTTTCATAAAAATAAAAACGCCTAACTATACATGGTCGTTTTTCATAAAAATAAAAACGCCTTACTATACATGGTCGTTTTTAATAAAAAATAAAAACGCCTTACTATACATGGTCGTTTTTAATAAAAATAAATAAAAAAACGCCTTACTATACATGGTCGTTTTAAAAAAAAAAAAAAAAAAAAAAAAAACCTGCCTTACTATACATGGTCGTTAAAAAAAAACAAAAAAACTGCCTTACTATACATGGTCGTTTTTCATAAAAATAAAAACGCCTTACTATACATGGTCGTTTTTAATAAAAAATAAAAACGCCTTACTATACATGGTCGTTTTTAATAAAAAAAAAAAAAATGCCTATACATGGTCGTTAAAAAAATAAAAAAAAACTGCCTTACTATACATGGTCGTTTTGAAGAAAAATAAAAACGCCTTACTATACATGGTCGTTTTTAATAAAAATAAAAACGCCTTACTATATACATGGTCGTTAAAAAAAAAAAAAAAAAAAAAAAAAAAAAAAAGCCTTACTATACATGGTCGTTTTTAATAAAAATAAAAACGCCTTACTATACATGGTCGTTTTTATAAAAAAAAAAAAACGCCTTACTATACATGGTCGTTTTTATAAAAAAAAAAAACGCCTTACTATACATGGTCGTTTTTCATAAAAATAAAAACGCCTTACTATACATGGTCGTTTTTATTAAAAAAAAAAAAAGCCTTACTATACATGGTCGTTTTTTAATAAAAAAAAAAAAATGCCTTACTATACATGGTCGTTTTTTAATAAAAATAAAAACGCCTTACTATACATGGTCGTTTTTAATAAAAATAAAAACGCCTTACTATACATGGTCGTTTTTAATTTTAAAAAAAAAATGCCTTACTATACATGGTCGTTTTTAATAAAATTAAAAACGCCTTACTATACATGGTCGTTTTTCATAAAAATAAAAACGCCTTACTATACATGGTCGTTTTTAATAAAAATAAAAACGCCTTACTATACATGGTCGTTTTTATTAAAAATAAAAACGCCTTACTATACATGGTCGTTTTTAATAAAAAAAAAAAAAAGCCTTACTATACATGGTCGTTAAAAAAAACAAAAAAAAACTGCCTTATGGTCGTTTTTAATAAAAATAAAAACGCCTTACTATACATGGTCGTTAAAAAAAATAAATAAAAAAAAACTGCCTTACTATACATGGTCGTTTTTAATAAAAAAAAAAAAAAAAAAAAAAAAAAAGCCTTACTATACATGGTCGCTTTTAATTTAAAAAAACTGCCTTACTATACATGGCCGTTTTTAATAAAAATAAAAACGCCTTACTATACATGGTCGTTTTTAATTTAAAAAAAAAAAAAAATGCCTTACTATACATGGTCGCTTTTAATTTAAAAAAAAATGCCTTACTATACATGGCCGTTTTTAATAAAAATAAAAACGCCTTACTATACATGGTCGTTTTTAATAAAAAAAAAAAAAAAAAAAAAAAAAAAAGCCTTACTATACATGGTCGCTTTTAATTTAAAAAAAAAAATGCCTTACTATACATGGTCGCTTTTAATTTAAAAAAAATGCCTTACTATATATGGTCGTTTTTAATTAAAAAAAAAAAACGCCTTACTATACATGGTCGCTTTTAATTAAAAAAAAATGCCTTACTATACATGGCCGTTTTTAATAAAAATAAAAACGCCTTACTATACATGGTCGCTTTTAATTTTAAAAAAAATGCCTTACTATACATGGTCGCTTTTAATTAAAAAAAAATGCCTTACTATACATGGCCGTTTTTAATAAAAATAAAAACGCCTTACTATACATGGTCGCTTTTAATAAAAAAAAAAATGCCTTACTATACATGGTCGTTAAAAAAAAAAAAAAAAAAAAAAAAAAAAAAACTGCCTTACTATACATGGTCGTTTTTAATAAAAATAAAAACGCCTTACTATACATGGTCGCTTTTAATAAAAAAAAAAATGCCTTACTATACATGGTCGTTTTAAAAAAAAAAAAAAAAAAAAAAAAAAAAAAAAAAAAAAAAAAAAACGCCTTACTATACATGGTCGCTTTTAATAAAAATAAAAACGCCATGGTCGTTTTAAAAAAAAAAATAAAAAAATAAAAAATAAAAAAAACTGCCTTACTATACATGGTCGTTTTTAATAAAAATAAATAAATACGCCTTACTATACGTGTGCGTTTTTCATAACCCCTTAAAATTCGGATGGTCACTGGCGGGCAAACATTCTTAAAAAAATATTTATAAACAATGCCGATAATCTAAATGGTTCAGGAACAGCTTCAAACTTACTTTGAATGCAACTTTTTTTGAAAGCATTTTCAGCAAAATTGCTCGTATGATAAGGGGTTAATGCTAGCTAGGATGACGCTAATAGCAACAAAGATGGATTTAAAATGGGAGCAAAGAGGAAAAACTATACTGGAGGTTAAAGTAATTTATTTTCAACCAAAACAGTTAACCCTTTCGTGTATTGATGTGCCAGTTTAGCACATAATGTACGTATATACACTCTGTGTACATATAGCTAGCTAGCTAGCTATATGTAAATACACATTGTGTCAAGACTGCGGTTGTGCCCAGTCATCTCCCCGAGGTTTTAGATGATTGACAGCTCATATTGCTGTACACTTGTACACAATTATGGGCCGCAACCTTGACTCTGTGATTGTAGTGTATCATCATAAAACGTATCACTTGCACATGCCACATCGTTTACATTTTCCAGCTTGAAGCACAGCAAATGTTTGCCAAATGATATTTGACACGTGGAGGTGCTGCGCTAATAAAACAAAACTGAGGGGATTGATTGTGTTTATCTGATGTATTATTTTGTACTATATGTGGCTAATAGTTAGCAAGCTGATCAGTGTTTCCTTGCTAACTCCCTAAAATATCACTAATTCAGTAAGAGCATATTTGAACTTTGTTGCGAACCAAAACAGCAGCAAAACGGCAAACTTGTCCCCCGATTCAGATTGTAAATATTGCACTCTTACCTAACAGTCACATTTTTATTGTGAAATATGATACAACTGTATAATTTAGAATCTTATTGAAAAGCTCTATTGCATCATCGAGTTATTATTACTACAGACAAGATAAAAAGCAAGCCTTTGTGAATCCAATTAGTAGACAAGTAGTCGGATATAATGATTCAGCACTTTCTCTCTTTTATTATTCACTCCCACAAGCATAAATGAAGTGAAGAAGTGAAAAGCAGCACTGCTGTGAACGTTTGTTTGTTTTTTTTGCTACCAAACGGTGAACACAGCACATTCTAATCACCTCCATTTTGTTGTCATTCGGCCTCCTTGGCCACAAACGGCGACTGTGAGGATTAAATATCACTTTGTCCTTTCATAGGCAGCATCAGAAACTTTGTCAAAAGATTGTTAAAAACAAAAACAAAGAAAATATATTTACAAGAGCAATAAGACACTACAATTGTGAAAATATTGGAAATAAAAATCCAAGGAAAAAAAAATGGTGATGCGCCAAAAACATTTCAAAAATGTATATCAATGTACAGTATATATATGCACGTGTCCATATATAGACCGAATAAATATGTTTTGTTTACTCTAGGAGTAAATACATTCTACTCTACAATCACGAGAACAACATTGTGTACATTCCCAAAGTTGAAGTTCCATCCTTCTACTTGGACCTTGACCAGCAGGTACGTATGCGACAACATGCTTCACGTGTGGAAGTGTGCGGCTCCATGAATGTTTATGTGTGGTGTGTTGTACTCTTCCCACCCACCCCTGCAAACACACGCACGGGAAAATGATATGATCCGCAGTTATTCTGGTCAACTGCGCAGGTGAAACGTGATGCCTGATCTATTTGTGATCCGTTTCTGCAGGAGTCGGAAAACGCCCGAGCACTACTTTTACGTCAGTGGCTGCATTTTGCACACAGTACGTTTTCGATATCGCCTCGATAGTAGTTTTCTGAACGAGATATTAGTAGAAATTATTGATAGATGAATCGAAAAAGTATTGGGACGCAAGGCCAATTCCTGTTCAAGCCGGTTTTTGCTGTATACTGAATGCTTTTACCTTCTGAAGACAAGACTGAAGAGAGAAGCACCCACCAGAAACAAGAACGGATATAAAAAATCTATAATTCAAATATTAAACACAAAAAATATATATATAAATGCAAATAAAAACAAAAAATATATATGTCCATATTCATAAGTAAATATTTTTGAAAACCAAAAGTATCCAACAGAAGAATGGAGCTTGCCGTTGCAATACTTTTGGAGGGAACTGTGTGTGTGTGGGCCAGCAGGGTGACGACTACCGTGTGACTCTGAAGTCTGGAGGGAAATGAAGAGGTTGCTCGCTGTCTGCCTCATTAATGTGGCCCATCTGGAAAGAGGGCAGACGCAGAGCAGGCAGGAGGGGAAAGACTTAAATGGTCGAAGAAGGTCAGGATTCACTCAATAAAAGTTCTCAACTGTCCTCAACTTCAGCTTCTCCGTGCCGATGACAAAACCTGAACCTGCTGGAACGGCGCCACAAACAAACAATACAATATGCACTGCTTGAATGGGAACATTTCGACCTCTGCCAAGGCTTAAGTATTGATCATCTGCTCAGTCAATGAAAGGAATCAATACGCAACGGATTTTGAAACGTATTCTGTTTTAACGCCGTAAACATGGATCAGACCCTTTTGAGGTAGCTTTGTTTCTCATTTATTTATTTATTTATTTATTTTGTAGAGCTCAGTATTATTGTATTTTTATTTATTTTGTATAGCTCAGTATTGTTCTTGTTTTTTTATTTACTTATTTTGTAGAGCTCAGTATTGTTTTTGTTTTTTTATGTATTTATTTTGTAGTGCTCAGTATTTTGTTTTTTTATGTATTTATTTTGTAGCGCTCAGTATTATTTTTGTTTTTATTTATTTAGTAGAGCTCAGTATTATTTTTGCTCCTCATTTATTTATTTTTTTGAGGTCAGTATTATTTTTGTTTCTCATTTATTTTGTAGTGCTCAGTATTTTTGTTTCTCATTTATAAGCTCAGTATTTTTTATTCTCTTTTTTTAGAGGTCTGTATTTTTGTTTCTCATTTATTATGTCTTCAATTAACATAAGTTCACCTAATGATGTTTAAAAAATATGGAAATGTTCTGAATCTGTGGCAGTAATAAACTTTGCATAGGCAAAGGCATATAAATAGTTCTGAAATTGTTGCTAAATTATATTAGTAGGTCTAATTTGAAGGTTTAGCACAATTTAGTTGATATCCTTTTAAATTCAAAGCAGCCAACAAGCCTTGAAAAATGCAACCTCCCCACAATTAAATGTGTGCAATAGCAGGTCGCTAATGCAAATTCTAATTTAGCAGCTAAACTTGACGATTAAAAAAAAAATAAGGAAACGGCAATTAAACAGACTATAATCATCCCAAAGTGTCAAAGTGCAGCCACTGAACATGAAGCATTTCGACCGTCCATCAGGAGCACATTTCCAAATTTAGAGGCCATTTTCCACCCTAATGACGCAACATCAACTCCCAATTGGTTACTTTGAAACTTCTTTTTTTTTTTTTTTTTTTCCTGCGACGAGTTCGCCAGTCGTCCGCGTTGTTGTCCGATATCCAGTCATTAACGACGTGTGTGCTTTTTTGCTTATGAAGGAAGGTGAAGGAGCAAATTCCCCTCGGAGCTGACTGGACGCGTTTCATCGACGAGCACGCACTCCCAACACGCAACAAACAAACAAACAAACACAGAGAGCATTCCCTGCCAGCAGTGAGGCTTTTACATTACAACGTGTGCTTTCTGGCAGAAAACGTGTGATTAGCTGATAAGACGCGAGCACCTCTTGGCATATAGGCTCAGAACGACATCAAGGAAGGAAGGAAGGAAGGAAGGAAGGAAGGAAGGAAGGGAGGGAGGAAGGGAGCTTCGTTATTAGTCTAAGAGCGGCGATTATTAGGAAGAAATAGCAAAGATAATATTGGTTGTCCTACAATTAGCTCGTGTATAGAAAAACTGGAAGAAAGCTATAGTGTTGTTATTATTACAGGTACATTTCACTGTATCGTCCTAAAATAATTTATAACAATAAGTTATCCTTTAAAATGTATTTACATACGTACATCATCATCATATTATTATTATAGTCAACACGTGTTGTTTATATATGCATGTATATGTGATACGCACACGTCATTTGGATACAATCAAGACGAGCTACTGCAACGTCACGTTTAAAGTTGCCGGACATTCTTCTTGAAGAGGAGTTTGTGTATTGCCTATTGCTATAAAGACCAGCCCCGTTCCGTTCCGTTCCGTTCACACGTCTCGACAAAATGAGAGTATTGCTTTTAGGGTGATGCAGCCCCGCCCCACACCCTCATGCTCCTCCCACTATGATGTGTCCGCTTCGTAGAGAAGAAGAAGAAGAAGAAGAAGTAGAAGAGTCGTCACATTCTGCTGCCTTTTAGAAATCGGTGTAGCAGCAAGAATAGAAAAAAAAAAAAAAAAAAAAAACAGGCAGGAAGTGAGAGTCGCCGGAGAGGAACGTGTGACGAGGCGGTGCGGGGGTTCCGAAAACCTGTCATCTCCTCTAGAAGTCGGAAAAGAGATCCTGGGGGCCCAGGTGGATGATGAAGGGCGCGAGGGTCCGCGGCTGGTAGAAGGGATTGTCGATGAAAAGACCCCCTGGAGTGAGACACACAAATGACACAAGAGTGACACGTCTGGATTTACATTTGGTCCACGAGGAAAAGGTTATGGTGGCATTTGCAGCCGTGCTTCAAGGACTGGAAACTTTTTTTTCACCAAACTAAAGAGGTTATTGGTAGGGTGGCATTTAGTACATTTAAATTATGTTGGCATCTGACTGGAAGATGGATAGAGTTTGACATTTTGAAAAATGCTTAATAGGAAATTGGGAGTCATCATTAAAAATACTTTAAATCAAGTATGAAAATTAGGTTACAGTTCATCCATTCATCCTTTTTCTTTCGTGCACTCTTGAAGTCAATACTGATGCCACTATAGTACTTGTGATACATATAATGTCCCCACAAAAAAATAAAAATAAAAATGACAGATAATTTTAAAGAAAGACCGATAGAGTAAATCCCAATACACAATTTTTCCTTAAAATCGCAAAAAATGAATGTCAATTTTCTATTCTTCTAATTTCAAGTTCCTGATCGTAAACAGCCTCAAAAGTGCGGCCGCGTTCACACCTGTGGACAGTTCAGTGAAGCTTACTTGCCATTAACAAATTTCAAAATATTTCATTGTACATTTAGGAATGTGTGATTAAATATACTGTTTCTGTCGCCAATGTGCAACATGAAACACTAATGCCACCTAGTGGCAGAACATTTCCACATACAACATAAATCTGCCAATGTTTCACACTACTTTTCACTGTTTAGTATATTTTTTATATTCATTTTTTTCAACTTCAAATAACTATGAATTGCCTATTAGGAAATTACTGTTTGAATGAACTAAATAAACCGTTTCTCTCATGCTATATAAATAGATGACTTGACCAACCTGCAACATGAAACACTAATGCCACCTAGTGGCAGAAAATTATCACGACACAAATTTGACTCAATGCTTCACACTACTTTTCACTGTTTAGTATATTTTTTCAACTTCAAAAAACAATTAATTACCCGTTATAAAATTACTGTATCAATGAACTAAAACATGCAACCACATTTGGTAACTATATTTGTCCACTTACGTTAATAAACAAATATGAAAAACTTGATGCAAGTTGTGAAAAAAAAAAAAAAAAAGATACAAAATGTTCTGTACTGCCAGTGAATACCTGAACCCGTTGCTCCAAAAAACAAATAAATAAAGGGATGACATGGGATTAACGTAAACTATTGAAGTTCTGTGTGCTAATGTTTAACAATTAATTGCTCACTCATTAAGTGCATCTTCAATTACAGCTGGTTGGCAAATGAGGAAGTTTAGATTTTACTGAGAAAAAAACCCAAAAACAAATACACCAGTCAGAGCTCCACTTTTATAGGAAATAAAGTTTATTCAACATGACAGAATTATTCCTATACATCCCTTCACACAAGTCATATTAGTTGGATATTTTACAAAGAATGTTGTGTGACGTATTGCAAAAGCAACCCCATTTGGAGAAAAGAACAAAGTAACAACAGATATAACTTAGGATCAAGTAAAAATTCACAGTAGAAATCCTTCAAGTTTTCGACTTCAAAAATCTAAACCTGCAGTATGTTTTTTTTGTTTTTTGTTTTTTTGGGGGGGGGGATAATAATGCAAACTTAAGTCTGTAATCCTTTCTCAATCACTGACTGTCGGTCTAAAAGAAGTGATAGTGGGGGACGGGGTAGGTGGGTACTTTCATGACGGGCAACAGAAGCATTCTCTTGGGCAAACCTAGAGGGAAACATGAGAAGAGCAGTGTTGAGGTGACGAAAAAAAAAAAGAAAAAAAAAAAGTTCATTGTAAACTACGAGGCAAGGTCCAGCGGTTTGATGAGTAGCACAAGTTAGTTGTTACGCATCTTAAAGAAAGCAGCAGAAGGAGCAGGAAGCAGGATTAAAGTGAGGAATCGGAGAGATAAAAGTAGCTCTGATGATCCATCATCCAGCAGGACACGCATCGTTAGCTCAACATGACGCAAGCGCCTTCAATCAGGATTATAATCAACGATCATCAATGAGTCTAAATTAAACATTTACTGTCCTAAGCTGTCCTATGAGCGCAACTCATTACTGTATACAAGTCCAACGAACCATGCTTAGCAATGGGGGCTGTGGAAATAATTAGCAGCTCGAACGGGACAGCCTGTGTAACGCAACGGCAAACTCAGACTGTACTAATCGAAACAGGGGGGAAAAAAAAGAAAGAAAAAAAAAAGATGACAACAGTACAAGACCCAAAATAAAAATCTGCATCCGTTTTGGTGTTGTTTACATCGACTTATACTCAGTTAGGAGCCAAAGGCAAAACATTTGCAGGTTACTCTAAGTGTATCATAATGTTCTGTTTTTTACTTACATTTTTCATTTAATAATAATCAATCAGAAAACATCCATTTTTTTAAAGGGTATATGAAAATAAATAGCTAGGTGTAATTATTGATGACAGAATCTGCTATATAAAACATACAAACCAGACTATCTACAAGCTGGGAAGGAGGAAGTCTTGATGACATCATCTCAAGACTCAACAGCGCCTCTGGTGGTTGAAGCCAAGTCGTGCAGTAGTCAGCAATTAATTCCGCACAGTCGCCCGAGTTCTTCATGTAATCGATTATTGCGGCCATTCCTGCTTGCTATAACTTTTCTTCATTTAAAAAAAATAAAAAAAATAAAAAAAAATGGACGGTGCAGCACTCTTTGGGATTAATACCATCTCATTTGATCTTAGCTTGGGACCGGAAAGTCAAGACAGCAGCGCTTGGCTGAATATCAAGTGGCGAGCGAGCGGACACTTAGCCAAAGAGCACATTTCTTTGAAGATCGCACAAACAGAACAGAACAGAAAAGCCGACAGCCCTGATCAGCATTTGAGCAATTGGTCCAAAGTTGAAAAACTTCAAGGAAAGATGAGATGTTAGAGTCCAAGCCAGAACCATTCGGATGATTGCAGTTGCTGTTGAGTGACGCCTGCGCGGAGGCTTAAGCGACAGACAGGAAGTGGGCGCGACAATGACAGGAAGCAACAAGCGGGCAACATACCGTAAGCAGGAGCGGCTGCGGCGGGGCTGTAGGCGTACGGCGTTCCGAAACCTGCGGACGAAAGCGTCACGTCACGAACGGCACGTCATCACGAAGAAAAAAATAAAAATAAAAAATGGCGTACCTGGCGTAACGTATCCCGGCGCGGCGGCGGCGGCAGCGGCGGCGCTGACGAAGGCGCCCCGCGCGAGGGCCGCTCGTCCTCTTCCTCGGGCGACCTGAGCTGCCACTGCTGAGGCTGCTGCCGCCGCAGCCAGGGCGCCTTTCGTCTGAATGAGAGGACACGATGGGAGATGTCATGGAGAATTAGCTTTCGCCCACACAAAGAGGCGGCTGTGCGTTTTGCTAATCGGAGCGCACACATGATGGCGCGCTACCGGAAATCTGAGCTCAGCGCGTTGACTATATTGCAACTTCCATGCCGCACGCATTTCTATTGCTGTGCGAGATGATCAGTTTTGCGGCAGGAAATGATCCAATTTCTCTTAATGGGACCGTAAACATGATTACATATTCACAATAAATAATGTACGTTTGTTCACGTATTTATGCCATGAGAGCCAGAACAATCAAGTCAGGGGTGCCGAACCTGAGGGTCCAGTCTGGCCCGTGAAGACAACACAAATTGGTTTGTGCTAATTTTGTCCACTGGAGGGTGCACTGACAACCATTTAAATGACATTCAGAATTTTGGCTGCCACTCTACAATAAAATAATAATAAATTTGAATATTTTTGTAATATATTTGCAGTTACACATACACACAAAAAACCTGAAAATATTTTGACCTCATTCTGTTTAAAAATTGTTTTTATTATTATTATTAATTATTAAGTCATTTGCTCCCAAAAACATTCAAAAACGTTATATTTTAAATAGTGCCATGTTCCCAAAAACTTATTTGTACATTTTTTTTTTTTAGTTGTTGTTGTTGTTTTTTATGCTAGAGTATACAGAAGGCGTTGATGCAACCTCTGACATGAAGAGGTCGCTTAAAGTAGTGGTAGTTATTACAAAAAATGGCCAGCAGGTGGGAACAGAGTATAAGAGATGAACCAGGGCCATGTTGCAACAAGCTCTCTTTGCTGTGTTTTCACCAGGAATGTGAATAATGATGAAACTTAGCTATATTCTAATGCCAATTGCTGCAAAACCGAAACCGATAAATATAATTTTATTTCCCTGATGAAAGATGAGAGTCTTCAGTGGAAATGGTGGGGAGTGAATTAGTTCATATTTAATAATAATAATATTTAAAAAAAAGAGGAAGTAGAAAGAAGAAGAAGAAAAGAAGAAAAAGAAAGAAGAGAAAAATAAGAAAAAAAGATGAAACGAAAAAAAGGAGAAAAAGGAGAAAAAGAAGAAAAAGAGAAGAAAAAGAAGAAAAAGTAGAAAGAAAAGAAGAAAAAGAAGGAAAAAAAGAAGAGAAAGAATAAGAAGGAAAAGAAAGAACGAAGAAAAAGAAAAGAGAAAAAGAATGAACAAAGAAAGAAGAAAAATGAAGAAGAAGGAGAAAGTGGCCCCCGATTTAAAATGAGTTTGACACCCCTGAATTAAATGTTCTTCCACCAAAAGGCAGAGTTAAAATAAAACCTAAAATAAACACACACAAAAAAAAAGTGTCATCTCTTACAGTAGATTAGAATCTGCTGGAACTTTTCACCAATCAATTTGGTCATTGATTAAGTCATGTAGATGTTGTGTGTTCCCAACCTGAGGCAGCAGCTTCTTCTTCTTGTTTGCAGCAGCATTGGGCCCAGAGAAGAGTTTTTCCAGCGCAGCCAAAGCAGCACTGGCCTTTGCTACCTTTTTGTTGGGGCCCGCCCCACGAAACTTCTGTCCGTCCACCTCCACCTGGCATACGTGGAAAATTGAATGAGTGCTTTCACGTTTTTTTGTTTTCTGTCAAAACTAATTCATCACGTGAGCGTACTGTCCCAAAAGCACGTTTAGCAGCAACCAGCAACTCAAGCAAGGTCTGGCGGAACAGGCTCACTTGCTTAGCGATGCCCTGCTGTCAGAACAGGCGTGCTAATCAATCAGAGGAGCAACGGAGCGGCGAGGCATGTCAGAAAACAGCACGCCTCGCCGACAGCGGGCTCACTCCGTGAACAAACTTGACTGATTGACCGCATTGGCGAACAGCCGGTTTCCTCCGCGCGTGCGCACGTGCGTGTCGCGTAGCACTTCATTAGCCGATTCAGCCCGAGTACATTTTTCTGTTTGACTTCTTTCCCCGTCTGGGGCCGTTTGCTTTCAAAAGTCCTCCAGTGGCCATATCATATGCTTGATTTACTAACAACAAAAACGGGTGTAGACTTGATTGCTCATAAAAACAGACGTGGAAGGTAATCTGCTCACTGGCTGCACGCAGCACATAATTGCTGCACAGTTCATTTTGGGCATTCTTGGTGGAGTATGTACAAAATGATAATCAAGGTATTACCAGGTGTAATGTGATTTATCAAACCTGGGATGAATTGCAATTAGACCATTTTTTCATTTTCAATACTAATACCGATTATTAGTAGTTACGGAGGCCGATAACTGATATTTGTAACTAATATTGGTTTGCAGTAAAAAGTAGAGCTGGGTCTTGATTCTAATTTCCTCAAATCATTTCAATTCAAAAGAGTTCATGTTTCACTCCGATATTAATTATGGAACAGCAATTCTTCTTAAAGAAAAATCAAGGATATAATAATAACTACACAAACATTAAATTCCTAATTACATTTTTTAATTGTTTAAATTATTTAGTTTATTAATTAAAGTAATGTGTGATCATCACTTAAATGTTACACAAACATTGAAATCGGGAAAGATGAGATTTTCCCCCCATAATTCTAATTCAATAATTGTAACTATTAATTAAAAAGATTCTTCAATAATTCATGTGAACAGCACATTTCAAGAAAACAGTGAGATACAAAAAAAAATAATTGGTCTTTAAAATTCTATTTTCTTTTGAATTTATGTGGAAAAGAGATATAAATAGTTGCTTTTTGGTTTTATGAATTGATATAGACTCGAAAAGGATTTATTATTTTTTTTTAAACCTATTAAAAAGAAAAACATCCATGTCAAATTTTTTAAAAATACAATGCTAACACTTAATTTATGTGCCTTTAAGCATGTTTATGGCACAGGTTGTCAGATTTTCAGCGTATTAAAGATTATTTTTCTATTTAGATAATTGTCAATCTTCGTTTTTATAACTGTAACAAAATGACAGGACGCTCCCAGGCACAGAAACGTGTCTTAGGAAGTTTAACTAAAACTTCAACAAATATATTGATCCCTAAAATTTCAGTATAACTGAAATGTTAATGTTTTACTTAGCTTTGTTTAAATTTAAAAAAAGAAAGGGGGAAAAAAAAAAAAGAGAAAAAAGTAGTTCTCAGGTTCAGCAGAATCACTTTTATGTTTATCATATGACAGGCCAGAAGAAATGTTATCAAAGTTCTACATCCTTCTCTCTGCAGCGCCACAAATAAATTTGGCCAAATTCGACATATTTTGCTTTTCAACTTTTTTGTGCGAAGCGCCCACCTCCATGACGAAGCGCTTATCATGGCTGCCTCCGCTTTCCGAGATCAGCTCATATTTGAGACCTCGTCTCTTCTCGTTCAGCTCCATAACAGGGTTCTTCCCGCTCGCGGTCAGTATGGGGCCCTGAGTTCGCACCTAGCGCACCAATAAAAATGGCAGAAACGTTAGCATGCAAGCCAACCGCCTGGATCGCGTGTTGTCCTTTTCCTTTTGGGAGGGAGGCCCACCTCCAGCGTGTTGGAGCTGTCCGAGGAGTGCGTTGCGTTATTGCTCGCGTGCGAGGACGTCTCGCTCTTGCCTTCGCCGTCGGACTTCTCGTCCGAGCTCATGGGGTCCAGGTCCGAGTCGAAACCAGTAGGGTAGCCCATCGCCTGGAGAACCTGCGGAAAGGGAAGACGATTGCCACCTTAGAAGGGAGATTCAAAAAGGCTGTGTGACAAAAACAACAAAAAGGTAACAATTTCTTATTGTTAGCAAAAATGTCATGTCACTTTATGTCAAGAAAAATGAAACACAGCAAGAAGCAAGTGTATTTTTTTTTTTTTTTTTTGAAATAGTGAAATGGTTCAAAAGAAACCTTCCTAAAATAAGTCAGCGGAAGCTTTCATATAACCATGATTTTAGCAGAGAAAAGAAAATGAGACTTTTTCTGACCCAATGGGTGTTTACTGAGGGAGAGATCGTATGGTCAAAACATGATGGAAAGAGAGAGAGAGAGAGAGAGAGAGAGAGAGAGAGAGAGAGAGAGAGAGAGAGAGAGAGAGAGAGAGAGAGAGAGAGAGAGAGAGAGAGAGAGAGAGAGAGAGAGAGAGACAGAAAGAGAAAGGAAGAGAAAGAAAGAGGAAGAGAGAAAAAGTGAGAAAAAGAAAGAGTGAGAGAAAGAAAGAGAAAAGGAGAGGGAGAGGGGAAGAGAAAGAAAAAAAGAGAAAGGGAGCGAGAAAGAGAGAAAGAAAGAGAGAGAAAGGGAGAGAGAGTGAGAAAGAGAGCGAGAGAAAGAGAGAGAGAGGAAGAGAGAGAAAGCGAAAGGAAGAGAAAGAAAGAGAGGAAGACAGAGACAAAGAGAGGAAGAGAGAGAAAGTGAGAGAAAGAGGAAGAGCTGAGAGAGAGAAAAAGACAAAGGAAGAGAAAGAAAGAGTGTGGAAGAGTGACAAAGATAGAGAGGGAGAGAGAGAGAAAGAGAGAGAGAGGAAGAGCGAGAGAGAGAGAGAGAGAAAGAAAGAACAGAAAACAGGGAGACGGGGGAGAAAGCCTTTTATGGGAATGAAGCAAATAGCGGCTTATCCGTGCTCTTTGCTCTGGAGAGCCTTTTTGTTCACGGCCACTTTAGGATGACATGGATTTGCCCACCTCCACCTCCACACACATTCAAGAATCTGCATAGGTACATGAAAACATGGGAGAAGGCTTTTTTGCTTCACCTTGACGGCAACGTGGAGCTTGGCGGTCTTCTTGGAGGACCCCGACGCTTCGTAAACGGTTCCATCCAGGTCCACGGACATGGTGAAGACGGGGGCGTGGACCGGGCCCGACTGGGACAGGAGGCGATACTGCAGCCCTGGACGGATCTGGTTCAACCGCATCAGGGCATTCATTGGCTGGTTGGAGTCTATGGCTTTGCTGTCGAGAACTGATCAAGCAGTAAACCGGTCAAAGGGGTCAAGTACTCCATTTTCTTCAAACAGTAGAAACACAACCGGCATCGCCTGCTGATGACGTCGTACAAGTATGAGCAAGTTACATACTAAATGACCAGTTGCAGCTTTAATATATATATATATTTTTTTACTAATTTTTTTTTTAGAGATCCACAGGAGAGGGACTAAAGAATGGAATGGACTGATATAGCCACATATGGCTTCAGAGCCGCAGATTGCTGATCTCTCGCCAGATGTGCGCAGTGGAGGATATTTGTGCAACTTGTTAGGGATCATCTGTTCCCAAAACGTTCAATGCAATCTCGTCTTGCACGGCGGCTCGAAATAAAAAAATAAAAAAAATAAAATAAAAAAAAGCCTATATCGGCCTTCGTCACGAGTGGTTCATCTTCTCCTTGAAAGAAGAAAGACACAGACGGTAGAGTGGCCTGGTAAAACGTTGCCAATCGATAGTATTGATCAGCATGCGAGAGATGTTAGATGGCTAAAAATGGAGAGAGGCTGACGGACAGAAAAAAAAACAAAAAACAGAAGAAAATCCTCAATGTGTTTGTGTTGTGTTTTTTCTTTGAAGAAAACTGCGATGCAGCCAGAGGATGTTTGCACTACCTTCTAAGTAAAAAGTAAAGCCGTTTGTTTGCAAAAATAAAAACACGATGTAATGACTTTTTTTTTTTTTTTTCTTTGCACACCTCTCCTAAGATTCCTCTTCATCTTCTTGATGAGGTCCTTGTCGTCCATCATTCCCTCGTCGTATGGCCTTTTCAAACCCAAGCCTGGAGGCAGAGCGAGACTTACTACTAATCATTCACTAAATACTACGCGTGTTGATGTAAATGTCAACGTAATTATACGACTTGTAAACTGACAAAACTAAGATCGAATATATACACAGAGGAGGTAAACAGAAATATGACGCCGGTCATTTGAGATCCAACCCACATAATCTTGGAACGTTACAGCTTGAATGTAAGAACGTCATTCACACTCACCTTCTTTGTCACACCAGGGGTATTTCTGCAATGGTTTATTTGAGGGAAGGGGCTCCATCTCCAGCACTTTGCAGATCTGTCCAAATGCCATCAGCCTGAGAGCGTGCTGTCAAACATAAAGCGCATACAGAAAAGGAGAAGATGTAAAGACACTTCGGACTGCGTCGGCTGTTCACATTTCGACATTGCAATTCCCTCTCACTGGATTTTGCCTGAGAAATTGCCGAGTTAGCATTGTATACAGTATTGTATTGAGTGCGTTGTGTTGTTTTTACAGACAAAAAACAAAAAAAACAAAAAACAAACTCAGGCCTTGTTGCTATATTCTAATGCTAATTGCTGCAAAACGGAAACAGATATAAATGTACTTTTTTTTCCCTGATGAAAGAAGAGACTTTAATCTTTCTTTTGATAGGTTCCATGTTTTTATAGCAATAGAACACAATATTCTGTTGTCAAAATGCAGTAAAACAGTCGGGAGCGAACAGGATTGCTTCTGTGAAAATGGATGGGAGCGAATGAGTTACGAAAACTGTTAGCAGCTGTGGTCAATTATTCAAGAGATAAAATATATATATATATATATATATATATATATATTTTTTTTTTTAATTGCAGTTTAATTTTCACAAGGCATGTTTTGGCCCTTCCATATTTAAAATCCGCGCTAATGGTCAGATGAAGCCGAACGTAATATGCTTGTGAAGCGAGTCAATATGTGGAGGAAGTCAATTTGAGCTAGCATTAGCATGTAAGTGCCTCAATATTAAGTATATTTTTATTATCATTATTATTGTTATTATTATTATTTAGAATGAGCTCTTTTTTTTCTTTTTTCTTTTTACAATATTGCGACCTTTTTTGGTATCGCCAACCTCCCCACAATATCGTGATAATATCGTATCGTGATGTTTGGATGGCATTACATCCCTATTATATACATAACCAGTAAAAACTGTTGCACCATCTCAGTGGAGACTATCGATGAAAGTGGCAACAACCTCAGCAACTGGACACGGTCAGAATGAACATAACTCATTTGATATAAAACAGTGGATAAGGTGAAGTATCTTATCAATACATAATATTGTTAGTTATGTTAAAAAAATGCTTTCCAATGACACTAACCTCCCAGGCAGAGGTAACAGCAAAGTAATTGTTGTCTAATCAGCGCACGTCAATCTATCTCAATCAATCAATCGTCGACCTCCACAAACGACGAGGCGGGACGGCGGTGGCCCGCAGTGGCGGCGCTAATGTGAATCCATTAGGGAGCTGAAGTGTCTGGGATATTCATGAGGCTCCGTGTAGCCCATTGACAGAACAGCTTTCTCGCTCTCCTATCTGCGCTTGTATCTGCTCCAATACAATTATCCCCATTGACATTCCAGCCTCGTTCAGGTTGTCTTCAAAGGAAAACGGACGGCGGGATCCGCTAAGCCACGCCAGCTCGGAAAGCTGCTCGACTCAGGCGAACGTGCGTGTCAAGGAGGACATGACACCCACACACACACATATGCTCTTGTCGGGTGGTGTCAAAAGATGGATTTATGGCGTTAAAATGCAGAGCACTACCTGCTCGTTTTTGAAGACGTGCTCTGGTACGGATTTTGGAAGATGATGTGACCG
Organism: Festucalex cinctus; assembly: GCF_051991245.1. Lineage (NCBI taxonomy): Eukaryota > Metazoa > Chordata > Actinopteri > Syngnathiformes > Syngnathidae > Festucalex > Festucalex cinctus. Next base: position 22,286,549 of record NC_135425.1, read on the forward strand.
GCATGCTTGCTTACAGATGTCGTCCAAACTGACAGAATTGGGGCTGGCGGTTTGTGTGCGTGTGCGCTGCGTACCTGTGCGCTATAGGTGATGGCCTCCGCCTGCTCATCCGTCAGGTCGGCTAATGTGTTTGTGGGCTCTTTCTCGCACGGATCGCGTAAACCTGGACCGCCTAGTGGAAGTGACACAACGTGACAACAACAATGTTTAATAATGACATCATGTGAACTGTCAACTTCTCTGCGAGCTATTCAAGCAAGCTTCATAAAAAAAAAAAGTATTGTTTTTGTATGCTTTGTATTTCTTTCACATCTTGATTACCAACAATCTTTTTTTATTAACATCATATTCAAATGAAATATTCAGGAGAGTAAGATGTCCATGGTTTACCTATTAGGAGGATCGACTTCTCCGAATGGTAAATGGTTACTTCATTTACCACATTCACTGCCAGCCCAGTAAAAATGGATCTTTGACGTGTATAGCCGTCAATGGCACTGAATGAGTTAAATAGCGCATTCACAAGTTTTCAAATGTGTTGCCTTTATTTTCTGCTTGCCCCTTTTGTTGGGTTTAATCAAGGGATGTTGCTAATATTTCAACTGTGGGTTGGTGGTGAAGCCATGAAATTCTGTTGAATAAATTTGACTCTATTTACTGTGAAACCAATTAGGCTCAGTTTTAGAGTAATATTTACACAGAGCGTGAAATTGAGAATTGAAAAAAATAAAATAAAAGTCACTCAAGGGTTGAGGAAAGAACTCACAACCTTCAGCTTGGGAGACTGCTACTCTATCACCTGAGCTATGCCACTCCTACTGTTTGCTTGCATCCAAGAGGAGACCAAAAACGTCATTTGTGGGTCATTAAGTTACAAAAATTACAGCTGACACGAGCAATATAGGGAGTAGAGAGACTGTCTCCCAAGCTAAAGGTTCCTTAATCCTTGAGTAACTTTTATTTTGAATTTTTTTTTCAATTCTTTATTTGACTTTCTTCCAAGTGTAAATATTGCTCTAAAACTGAGTCCATTTGGTGCCAAATAAATAAATTTACTCTCCATAATTTACTGTGTATGATTGCCCCATAACACAGTATCTTATTCCTTTAAAAAATAAAATAAAATCCCTTTTCTGTATAAATTAACACCTGACACTCAATTTACGTCCTGTTTGCGTCCAACAAATTTATTGCTCAGACAAGCATTTTATACATCACACCATTAGCTGGACACCGATATGTCACACATTTAATTAGCTCATTGCTGCATGCAGCGTTGTTGTGGGAAGGCAATTTTGCAGGTTCAATGTGTTCAAGTATGACAGTTCTTTTTCAAGTGAGTGTTTGTATGATAACGCGCACGCACAAGTGCCCAGCTGTAAAAGTGACTCATCCAAGCACAGTGATTCAGACCTGGTAGCAGTATGCCCGAGGCGAGACACTCCATGACCCGGCGCAAGGCTTCTCCTGCCCCGAGAGGCCTGTTGCAGGTGGCAATGGCCTTCTCGCAGATGAGTTCCAAAGGCTGCCGGAAAGCGCAGTAAAAAAAAAAAAAAAAAAAAATGCATTCAAATAAGGAAATCCACAATGTGATTTACGACCATCCATTTAAAGTAGTGGTTCTTAACCTGGTTTCGATCGGGTTTGGCGGAGGTGAAGATACACATATGATTCGCAATGATACATCCCGCTTTGCTATTACTGGCTGCAGGTAATCGCCCTAGATTGCTTGGCCTAGCTGTCGTGAGACTTCTTTATTATTGTAATCAATTATCTTATGTCGAGCAAAAAATAAAAAATAAAATAAAAAAATAAATAAAAAATAAATAAATAAAAGTGGTCGAAACTGATGTGTGCAATAGGAATTCACATGTATAACAGAACGTATGGTGTTCCACAGGGCTCAATTCTGGGACCTCTTCTGGAGCAATGCCATTTCACATTTCCACATTTGCCGCCCTTTCTCAAGATTTATTATTTTTCCTCAGATTTTTATTTATTTATTTATTTTTTTAACTCTTTGACCACCAAAAACGTTTAAAAACATTTAGTAAAATCATGATGTATGCTGTCATAAACGTTAGATGAATTCAACTACGTATTTTTTTATTTTTTTTTATTTTTTTTAAATCAATGGGCAGTGCAATGTCTAAGTGGAGTGCTGCCTGGTCAATGGGTTGTGGAATCAAAAACAGCCACTAACTATGGCCAGCAGATGGCAGCATTGTATCTCTTTTTAATGGGCTGCCCGGTGTATGGAATTACAATGAAACATGACGGAATCTGATGAAATCTGATGAAACAGAATGTTTTCAAGGATGACGTGAATGATCAAAGCCTTTATCACATTAAGCCCAATTCACAGAGCGTCACTAAACAAAAAATATTAGCGTCAAAGACACTGTCGTGGAGAAAATGTATCTTTTCAGAAAAAGCTCGTTTTCTCCTCATTTTCGCTTGATTCACACTCAAATGACCTATTTTCAAATGGTGATTACTAAAGAACGGAATAAGGTAGAAACTGACTTTTTTTTTTTTTGTAATGAAAGGATGGAATGCGATCTTTCATTTGGTACCCACATTGTAAATGTAGTCAAAGCACACCATATTCTGTTTGCCTTGAAAGATGAGTTAAAATGCTCAAAATCAGCTGGCACAGTGGGGGGTTGTTTTTGTGATTGCGTGGCAGTAAAAAGAGTTACGTTTTTCCAAGCCCTCTTGTGGTACGATGGGGAACACAACACTTTCTGAATTCAAGGGGAAGAGAGCCGGATTCGATGAAAATGCTATAGCTGTGGCTTGATTTTGAAAAAAATATCCAGTTTTATTTGTCAATAAAGTTAAAGCTTCGGCGAATGTGCATAGGAAACCCAACAAGGTTAAGAACCACTGATTTAAAGTTTGAGAATGACGACATGGACATGTCTTTAATCAGCCAGACGTACCCATCCGTTAAGGGGCTCCCAGCTGGGTTGTCTATTGCACATGTCTCGAAGTATCCTGAGAACGATAACGCAGGACTTGAGTCCATTCACTCGAGCCTGAAAACAATAGAAAAGGGATAAAGGGAACAGTGGAACAACAATAGAGATCGGGAAGAAATTGAGAAAAAAAGACAAAAGAAAAAAAGAAAAAGAAAACCGTGTTCATTATCCAAACTGCTTCAACTCCAGGATTTGTATGAGTAAGCATTTTTATGAAATGTTGCAACTTTTATTTTATTTATTTGTTATGTTTTTGGTCAGTTAGTGAGGACGGGTGTAGGAAGGGTTTTAAAAGGGAGGAATTGACATGATACAAAACAGGCAGGTTCACAAAATAGCAAAAAGAAAAAAAAAAAAATCACAATTGCCTTTGTAGCCTTACGATATATTATTTGACATTTTATGGACATATGGAGTCATAAGACAGAACCGGTAATGTGATACGATGACGTGCTCGTTGGTTACTCATCATGATGTCATTGCGCATTTTTGTAGTCACAATATTAGTCAATCGTCAGGCTACAAACGGCATCAGGCAGGAAGACAGGAAGTGAGTGGGTGCCGACCTGGAACCACTTGGCGTGTCGCAGCGCTGCCAGGGCCGACAGACATCTGTGTCTATCCAGCACCTCTCCCTCTTCCTCCTCCTCCTCCTCCTCCTCCTCAGCCTCCACTCTTTGCTCAGCGGCACCCAACACTGCCACGAAACAATAACAACCCAATGTAGAAAAAACGGAAAACACACACATCATAGCTGAGCATGTGTGCTTCAATTGTGCGTGCGTGGATGCGCGCAGACGCCATTTCTGCGCGAGTGCACCGCATGCACGCACGCCAACGCTCGGTTCATCATGCCGTCAAGTCGCTCGTCTCCTTGTAGAACGTGTCCTACAATTCACAGATCTGTGATGAAAGCGCACCATTCAAACAGCGTGTCTTTTTCAACACGGATCAGGTCGGCATCACGGGTTAGTGATAGCGTTATGCAAGACGTGCTGATCCTCCTCCACGCAGGTGAGTTGAAAAACACACACGCTGTTTAAGAGTGACGTAACTTTCCGTACATCGAGCAGCTGACAAATCAGTGAAATGGAGAATCAAGAGGGAGGGGAGCATTTTTTTTTATTTTTTATTTTTTTTTTTATGAGACACAGAGCCCCCACAAACAAATACCTCACACAGCAAAATTGATAGTGTTAATTCAACACCTGCAGAGTTAAATTTAACACCTTTAAAGTGTCTATACTGAAAGTGTTTTTTTGTTGTTGTTGTTTTTGTTTACAAATGGGGTTAAAAATAAAAAATTAATAAATGACTAAATAAATACATGTAAAAAATAAAAACGGATATAAAAAATATGATTAATTAAATGCAAAAATAAATATAAATGTATTTAATTTTTGAACTATATTTTTTATGTATAAATAAAAATATATATAGTTGTTTTTACTTCCATTCATTTATTTTTGTATTTAATTTTTGAATTATATTTTTATATATAAATAAATAAAGTGTTTTACTTCCATTTGTTTGTATTTATTTTTTTAATTATATTTTTTATATATAAATACAACTATACATAAAAAAATTGAATTGTTTAAATTTTAAAATTATATTTTTATATCAGTTTTTATCTTCACTTTTATTCATTTATTTATTTAGTAATTTATTTATTTTTAATTTGGGCAGTTTTGGTCCCCCATAAAAAAAAACAAAAAAAAAACCAACTTTGATGGCAGTTGAAATTTAATACTAGTTTTCACTCTAGTGTGTGTCGTCTTTGTCGTTCATCGTCAGGTGCGAAGGCGGAGATTAGTTACGTCTCTGCAGAGTTCATCTAACACTAGTCATCAACTCTGTAAAATAACACCAATTAACTGAAAAATGTGACAAAATTACACTTCAGTAGTTAAAAATCAATTCCCATAAATTTAACTCTGAAATTTGAACCCTCCAATGTTTGCTGTGCAGGAGCGTTCGATTTACTGTGTGCTGTGCATTGACAGCAAGGTAAATCAAACCTTTCCATCGTGTATTTGAAAAGGATTTCTTTAAAAAATAAAAAATAAAAAATAAAAAAAATAAAAAGTATTTTGATCCAGTCTTCAAGGCAGGAGTCAAAATAGTTGAGTTTCTTTGGGTTTACTTGAGATACACTTGACTTGAGAAAGAAACACTAAAATCTTCCCTGAGCGAGCGCACAATCAAGTGTCCAAAAGTAACTAAACAGACAGAGCAACTACCAAAGTTTAGCTCGAAAATCAAGCACAACTCAGGACGGATTAAAGCAGGGTAAGAGGTTAGAGGGGGTTGGATCATTCTTATGCTTCCGTATTGTTTTCGATTCATGTTGCCACGTCTCAGCGAGGCGAGTCGAATCCAACACAGCTGTATATGAATGAGTGCGGTTACATGGGGTTTTTGATAAGACGTGTGCGGGACTGCGAGTGAAATAAAAAAAAAAAAAACACACGAAAGAGCCTAGGTGAAAACATGCTACACTAAATGTTTTGCTCATCCCTTCCAAACCCTTTCCTCGAGAGGTATTAAGCGGAAATGTCAACTGTTATCGTGGATATAGAAGAAGCACAAGTGCATTATCTCTGAACTCATCTGGCCATTATCGCAGGCCAGCTCTTCTCCTGTCAAACACACAGCGCTTGTGTGTTTGCTTCAGTGCGATGTGGAAAGCTGCATCTCAAGGTCTGTCCCACATGGGACCGCTCAGACGGGGGGGGGGGGGATCGTTACGATTGCTCTTCTATCCCTCATCCCCGGACTGCTTCTCTTATTCTCTGCCAGCTGCTCTTCCCTCAGCACACTCGCGACCAAACAAAGGCGACAGCTGCGCCTCAGATAAAAGTACAGTGGAACCTTGACAATATAACGCCACTCAGGTCATACAAGTTGGAATCACAACAACATTTTAGGGGGAAACTATGCCACTAAAGATGCACACAAAACATAAATATCAACACTTATAACACATTAGAAGAAGAATGTACAAGAAGTTGCGTAAAGTGAGTAGTAGTCTTGTCAGAGTTAAAGTCCACCCAAAAATGTTCTTTACAATATGTTCTATGCGTCGCCACTAGCCGAAATGCAGTATTCTGATTAATATTGCATTTGTAGAAAATGAATTAAAGGGATACTGGAGCAATTCTCAACAGTAAGAAAATTGTCGATTATAATTAATGCGTTAACGTCATTATTTTTCATGAACAATTTTCCACTTGCTGTCGACTGAAGATGACATCACCTGTGTCAAGGAAATGGGTAACGATCAATCACGTCTCACCTGTTTTCTGAGTTTGGTCAGCAAACTGAGACATGATTGGCCGTTACCCGTTTCCTCAGAACAGGCGATAGATGTCATCTTCAGTCGACAGCAAGTTGCAAAATTAGTTTTTAAATTGTTCATGAAAAATGAAGCTATCAAATTAATTATAGACAAAATATTATCTTCTTACTGTTGAAAATTGTTAAATGAGTAGTGTTCCTTTAAGCAGCAAAATCCACCCATTTTCATCATCTGAAAGGGCGGCCATTTTGTCAGTTGCTGTCGACTGAAAATGACATCACGGTTGCTTAGGGCTCAGCTAACGATCAATCATGGCCCACCTGTTTTCTGAAGCTGACCCCTGATTGATGATTTCTATTACTTTCGACTTATTTAGGAAATCCGACAAAATCTGAAGGGAAAAAAAATGGAGGTTTTGCACTATTGCATGGAGCTTGGCTTCAGAAGTTTCAATGTATATGCATCCAATACTAGAGGTGGGAATCTTGGGGCACCTCACGATTCGATTGCGCTTACGATTCAGAGGCTACGATTCGATTATAAAACGATTATTGATTTCCCCCCAGGCAGCAGAAAAAAACCAATGTATTTTGGTGCTTTTAATGTTTCGTACATTAGTTACAAAAATAGTACAAAAGTCCTCTCAGGCCTAAATAAACTACTATTTCAGTATCAAGTTAACAGTTCAAAACAGTAAATAAAATACTCAAGTCCTCATTCTGTAACAACAGCTTTTAAGTATATTCAGTCTTCAACAGAATAAAACATAGCATTGAGCAAAAATATATTATTTTTATCCACTCAAAAGTGCACTGAGATATAAATGAAAGACAATGTGAACTACTACTTCAATACAAATGCCTAAAAAAAAAAAAAAGTGCTTTCCTGCTTTTTAAGTTGTGTAAAGATGAACATGTAAACATTAAAGTTTCTCAGAGGTACAAAAAAAAAACCTCAAGTGCTTTTCTGCTTTTTAACTTGTGAAAACATGAACGTGTAAACATTAAAGGGATCGTTCGGCTTTTTTAACATGAATCTCAATTTGATCCTCACCTCCCGTGTGTGCGATCAGCACTGACTTACCCCTGACAGCGTTCGGTGACACCAGTTCTGGTTCGACGTTGGACGAGAGGAAAATAGTCCAGCAAGCTGGCTGGGGTCTCGGAAATAAAGCGTTTTTCTTCTAAAAACTATTTGTTTTCAAAAGCGTGATACATTTCCACCACAATACTCTTTTTCTGAATAAAGTCAGACGCCATTACCGCCAGCCACTACTTTTCTGTTCGTTCGTTCGTATCACTGCGCGGCGCCCTGTCGAACGCTAACCGACGCACTGCAGCCAGCTAGCTGATACTTCCGCCTGAAGTTGTTTGCCTTTTCGGAGCAGGTCTGATCTCACGAAGAGGTGGGTTGGTCAGCTCAGCCATGCTTGTTGTTGTTTTGAATGTCGAGGCGTGAGTTGTGGATGTGTACTCTCGGTCCGTCCCATTAAGCGTCCCGAAGACCGCGCGCGCTACTGCGTTTCAGTTCCGCGTACTTTCCGCTCCGGTCCACTTTTAGTTTCGGTTCCCTTGGCATATTTATATAATCGGAATTTGGACTTTTGTGAATCGTTCTCGATTGTTCCACGGCCGAATCGTGAATAATCTAAGAATCGGAAATTTTGCACACCTCTATCCAATACTGTACATTGGCAATAGAGTATGTTAAAATAAATTGAAGATAAATAACTGCATGCTGTAGTTTATAATGACAATAATGTAATATTGTGATGCTGGACAATTTGCTGTTCGTCTTGACTCATAAGGCCTTTTACTAGACCATTTGATCATATGGAAAAAGCGAGAACTAGATTGTGAACTCAGAAACAATTTAAAAAAAAAAAAAAAAGGGCCTAAAAGAGCAAATAAGTGAGCGCTCTTCTTGAAGCCTCTGTGGCACGTGTGGCCTACCTTTTGTGACATCTCTCATCCCTCCCGGAGACCTTAGCGTCTCGTTGGACGGGAGCCGCACGATGGATGGCTAGCTCGCTACCGCTCGGTTATCGATTCCGCCGCTTTGCTGGCCTTGCTTCGCTCGCTTCCTCTGCCCACCTCCCACAAGCAATTAGAAGCACCTTCCCGTGAATTAGAGCGGGGAGGGGATGGAGAGGGGCAATCCCTTCTTCCACTCGGGATCACAATCGACAGTAGTGTTTATCCTTTGAATTTTGGATGGTTTTATGTACTTTTTAAAACGGTGAGTCTTTAAATAAATCCAATGGGGTTCCTCATAAAACGTATTCCTCAGGGATTATTAACTCATTCACTCCCAGCCATTTTCACAGAAGCAATCCCGTTCGCTCCCGGCTGTTTTACTGGATTTTGACAGATTTTGCAAGGCCCACAGAATATTGTGTTCAATTGCTATAAAAGCATGGAACCTACCAAAAGAAAGATTAAAGTCTCTTCTTTCATCAGGGAAAAAAGTATGTTTCTATCTGTTTCCGTTTTGAAGCAATTAGCATTAGAAGAGAGCTAAGTTTCATCAGTTTTCACAAATCTATTTAAAATTCTAAGTAATTGAGCTTTTTTTTCTACATGGCCCTGGTTGATCTCCTTTGCTCTACTGCCACCTGCTGGCCGTTTGTGTAATAACTACCATTTCTGCAACCGTTCTTTGCAGTTGAGAGGCTGCATCCAAAGCCTTCTGTATGCTCTAGCATAAAAAAACAAACAAACAAAAAACGTATAAATACGTCTTTGGGACACTTAGAACATTAAAAAAACGTATTTATACGTTATTGGGAGTAAATGAGTTAAGTATCATGTTCATATGTTTAAAGAAGAAGAAGAAAAAATAAATAAATTATTGCAATGACATGTTCTCCTACCGTAGCCATTCATCTTCTCCCGCTCCTCCACTTCATCCTCTTGTTCCGCCGCCACCTCCTCAGCTCCCTCCACGGGTAACTCCTCGTGCTCCTCCCCTTCTTCCCCCTCCTCCTCCTCCTCCTCTTCCTCTTCTTCGTCCCCCTCCCCCTCCTCCTCCTCATCATCATCATCATCTCTCATGGCCGGCGAGGTGAGCGTGATCTTCAGTGCGAGTTTGGGCTCCGTTGTAGTCCGTACCACGATGGCCGCCTCGGGCAGGGAGCTCGTGACCTCGTATTTCTCCTCTGTCAGCTTCTGTCATGTGTCAGGCAGAAATAAAGTGGGCGGTCAAAGATCGAGGTCACCAAACATGACGGATGAAAAAGCTGTACAGTGGCAACAATCTCAACAGCACGACAGGCAGAAATAGTGTAAACAACGAGGCAGAAACCGGTCTCGAAATGTTGCAGCTTTATCTTGATCTACAATTTTGGAATTCTTGAACTTTATTGCTGGTTTAGGACTAAGTCAACACAATGTCCTCCCAGTTGGACACGGTTTAAGTGAATAGCAGCCACGAGCTGCTATTCATCAGGAAAAAAAGTATGTTTCTATCTGTTTCCGTTTTGAAGCAATTAGCATTAGAAGAGAGCTAAGTCGGCTTGTTTGGGGGGGGGGGGGGGGGGGGGGGTGGAGGTATGGGTGGGTGGGGGGTTGGGTGCTGGGGGTCGGGGTGTGTTCGGGGGTTTGGGGGTCGGGGGTGGTGGGGCCTGGGTCGTGGTGGATGGCGGGTTTGGGTGGGGTGCGGGGGGGTCGTGGGGGGATGGGGGCTGGGGACCGGTGGGGCGCTGTGGGGGCCCGCTGGGCCTCGTTCTGCGGCCTTGGGCTCGGGGGTGTGGGCCGGGGCGGGGGTGTTCCGGGTGTCTGGGTCGGCTCACCGACCGGTGTCCGCTCGGGTGGCTTGGGGGTGGCCTTGGTGCTTCCGCGGCCTGGGGATTTCGGGGCGGGGGGGGGGGGGGGGGGGGGGGGGGGGGTGCTCGCTTTGCTGGACCGCGGTTGACGGCTTCTTTCTTTGGTGGTGGTCCTTATGCATGCCAGATCCGTCGCACCAGCATCTACTGAAACTCAACAGAAGTACCCTCTCCCTCCCACAGCCCCTTGAATCAGTTGGTGCTGGTGTCTGTGGTTCTCACTTTGCTTTATCTATCCTTCCCTCCTTCCTCTCTTTAGTTTTTCCTCTGGTCACTTGAGATCTTAATTTATTAGAAGTATGAGGTTTCTGGGGTTGGCATAAGACTCTGGTTTTGTAACCACGCAGGAGGGGTCTTGTTGGTGCTGGACTTCACTTTGATGGATTGGATGTACTGGCTTCTATTGATCTCACTCTGCCTTATCGATCCTTCCCTCCTTCCTCTCTTTAGTTTTTCCTCTGGGCTCTTGAGATCTCGCTAAATTTGCTGGAATTTAGAGGCTTCCGGGGTTGGCGTAAGACTTTGATTTTGTAACCATGGGGAAGGCAGGAAGTGTTTGGTCGGTGCTGGATGTCACTTTGATTTACCTTTCTTTTCTCTTTATTTCTTTTTTTTTCTGACCTTTTCTCTGGTCTCCTGACCATTTAAATCTCACGACTCTGGCAAGATTCTGAAGTACCTGGTTAAGGCGAAGGGTAATGGGATATTTATAAGGTTTTAGGTGAATGAA